>NC_092334.1:547917500-548135000 GCF_046630445.1 Rutidosis leptorrhynchoides
CAGTATCACATGTTTTAGAAGATTTTGAAGTGGTGGGGGCAGACTTAAAGTTTTCTTTCAAGTTTAGTTCAAGTTTAGCTTCTGCCTTCTCATGGTTCCAAAGTGTACCATAGAGGGAAGACATGTTAAAGTTCTTTAAAGTCTGGGTGGTTCTTAGAGGGTCAGTCACTGGTTTCCATTTGGCAGACAATGAGTCAATGAATTTGTTTACTTGTTCAAAATCAGTATATGTGATATTCAAAGTAAGCAGGTTAGCAACTAAGGAGTTAAACCTAATGAAGGTCTGCTTAAAGGTCTCATTCTTATAGGCAAAGAACATTTCATACTCTCTTTTCAAAGCAACAATCTTGTTCTGCCTAACCTCATCCATGCCTTCATAAGTAACATCTAGATAGTCTAACATAAGCTTAGCATTCAGTTTTCCCTTAATCAGTTTGAACAGGTGATTAGGTAAAGTTATAGCTAACAGAGTTTGATCTTAGGGTCAAGTCTAACACGACGTTTGTCCTCAGCATCCCATTTGGCTGGAGTGTGAACAACCTCTCTGCCAGGAATGGCAAGAGTGTTAGCAGTGGCTGGAATGCTATCAATAGTTTTAGTTGGAACAAATGAACCATCTGTGGCAATACCAGGCATAAGTGGATCAATAGACTCCAGGTGAAGCATGAACATTGCCTTCCAAGTTTCATACTCATCTTCATCAAATTTGGGTGGTCTATTGGATGAACCATTTTCAAGGTAAGCTGTATTTGAGTATGCAGCCATGAGAGAATTCATATCTAAGATATTAAATTATCAAGACTGAAGCTCTGATACCAGTTGTTGGTCCCTTGATTAACAACAGGAGTATTGTAGAGGAGAGGGGGGGGGGGTGAATACAATTTCTTTTAAATTAACTTACCAATTGATCACAGTTTAGTATTCAAGCATGTAATTTAAGTAGAGTCAAAGGTAATTTTCAACTGTTATTCTTTATTGATTAAATCACAAAGAATTACAATTATCCTTGGCGGAATGATAGTTGGTTGATACAGATTTACCTAAATTATAGCTATGAGGATAAACTTAAAGCTATTACACGTTTTGGACTCTAAATAACAAAACCCACACCACTAGTTATTACAATAGTGGATACAACAATTTATAGTAGTCCTTTTATCCGTGTAATTATTCCATTGTCCACTGGTACATAGGATGTCTGTACTTGTAGGGACAACTACATCAGAGAGCGTGCTCTCCTCTTTCCACTTTGGTAGCTATTTACAGGAATACCCCAATTTGGTTTAGCACCACTATTTGTTTAAATAGATATAATGTTGTGTTCCCTAGGCATTGGCAATGTATAGCACATGTCTGCACATGCGTTAAACTTATGCATTCCCATGTGGTCTTATAAGGTCACTTGTTAGCCGCCGACGCGTGTCCTTTCCTATTCAACTTTGTCTTTGACTTCTGTTGAATAGTACAATTGATGTAGACCACTCAAGAAACTACTATGCTTGTAATGGAGCATAGTTGTCTTGTGTAGTAAGCTGCATTCCAGCTGTGCTGGTTCTTCATTGCTGAGACACTTGATATTCTTGAATTGCTGAGTACACATCCTGTGCTAATTGAAGAACACTGTCTACCTTGTGCTGGTAGACTGAGCAGCAAACTAAACACTCGACATAGCAATATTTGCTGTCTATACATAAACAAACTTGTGCTGGCTGCACATAACATTTTAGTGCAAATAAATTACAGTTTTGTCATAATTAAATCCTTAATTATTTTGGGGACTCAACAATCTCCCCCTATTTGATGATGACAAAACCTATGACATTAAGAGAAAATACTAAAGCCAGCACTAAGGGACCTAATGAAAAATAGGCAGTAAATTTGTCCCTTTTAGGTTTGTTTTAGGATCTTTTGCTGAGTTATCTATATCTTATAAAATGATATGATTTTGAAGATAAACTCATTTCATTTTCACTACAGCAGAGTAAATCATACATTTACAAAATAGTATAATGAAAAATGAAATAACAAAAGATACACTTATAACACAAGAAGGCTATCTGTCTTTATCTTTATCTTTATCTTTATCTTTTTCATCTTCAGATAGCTCTTCTTCTTTCACTTTGAGGGCTGCCCAGGCTTCAGGAAACAAGTAAGGCACTTCAGCAGGGTCGAATACTGGAATCTGAGGAGGTAGAATGATGGGATCTCTTCTGTGTGGTCCTTTACCAGTAGATTTCTTACCTTTTGGCTTTTGAGAAAGAACTTCTTCTACATTCACTACTGGTGCATTCCCATACTTTACTGCTTTGTTGAAGAGCTCTTGAAGTTCAGGTTTCAGTGTATCTTTGATACCACTTTTACATTTGACAATAAAGTACTGCAATATCTCCATCCATTCACTGAACCCTAAGGTTCTCAGTTCAGTGTAGTCAATTCTTTCCTGAACATTACCTTCTCTGCTGACAGAGAAAGCCCTTTTTGTGCCTTTTTGCACCTTGATGATCTTGCTTGGATTTGATCTTCTGGTTAGCACATCACCATATCTGATCCTATAGTAATTATCAGATAATTCTATTGTACGTTCAGTTTCTATAGGAGCATCAGCAGGTGCTTTCTCAGCAGCTTCCAGTTTATCGAATGCCTTGTCCTGTTCTTTAATAATAGCTTTGGCTAACTTGAGGGACTCTACCTCTTGCTTCTTATCAGCAGCCAACTTAGCTTCTTCTTCCTAAAGCCTTACCCTCTCAGCAAGTTCAGCATCAGCATCCTCCCTTCTTTGCCTTTCAACTTGTAGACCCAGAAGATAGTCATTGGCAGTAATGTTGAGGGATTTTGCTGTTGCAATCATCTCCTTGCCCTCATCAATTTTAAGGGCATCACGATATTGCCTCAGATCCATATCCAGTTGCCGAGCCTCATGAAATTGAGCTTTCTCTTCATGTTGTAAGCGATCAAGGTATTAAGGTCAATTCCGCAAAAATCAAAGCCATTAGCAAACGGGAAACCCCTACTACTCCTACTCAAATTCGCCAATTCTTAGGCCTCGCCGGGTATTATCGTAGGTTCATCGAAAATTTCTCTTTGGTTGCACGTCCTTTAACGGCGTTAACTTATAAGGGAAGGAAATTCATTTGGTCAACCGAGCAAGAATCCGCGTTTCAAATCATGAAGGAGAAGTTAACCACCGCTCATATCTTATCTCTCCCCGAGGGAAACGATGACTTTGTTGTATATTGCGATGCCTCGAAACATGGTTTTGGGTGTGTATTGATGCAACGAAAGAAGGTTGTCGCTTATGCATCCCGACAATTGAAAATCCATGAACGGAACTACACGATGTAAAGACCCGTCCTAATCCATTTGGATGAATACATTACATTTGGTTACATCACGAGGTACTTGACCTCTATATGATAGATTCTACAAATATTACATTCGCTTTTGAAAGACAAACTTTCATTACATCGAAGGTTGACAGCATGCATACCATTTCATAATATATCCAACTATAATTGACTTAATAATATTCTTGATGAACTCAACGACTCGAATGCAACATCTTTTGAAATATGTCATGAATGACTCCAAGTAATATCTCTAAAATGAGTAAATGCATAGCGAAAGATTCTTTAATACCTGAGAATAAACATGCTTTAAAGTGTCAACCAAAAGGTTCGTGAGTTCATTAGTTTACCGTAATCATTCATTTCCATAATTTTAATAGACTACAAGATTTTCTTTATTCAATAATCATACACTCACAAGTGTTTAAAAATCATTCATATGGATTGAACACCTGGTAACCGACGTTAACATAATGCATATAGAATATCCCCAAAATAGAAATCCATCTGTATTAATAACTCGAAGTACTAAAGCATACCATTTTCCAGTATGGGGGGAGTTAGGGCCTGTAGATCTACCTTTAGGATTCGCGTTAATTAGGGTGTCTGTTCCCTAATTCTTAGGCTACCAAGCTAAAAGGGGCATACTCGATTTGATAATCCAACCATAGAATGTAGTTTCAATTACTTGTGTCTATTTCGTAAAACATTTATAAAAGCAGCGCATGTATTCTCAGTCCCAAAAATATATTGCAAAAGCATTTAAAAAGGGAGAAAATGAAACTCACAATACTGTATTTTGTAGCAAAAATACATAGGACGACATTGAACAATGCAGGGTTGGCCTCGGATTCACGAACCTATATCGGTTATATATATATTAACACATATAATTGAAATCAAAGAAATTCATATATTATTAGTGATTTAATTGTTATTTTAATTATGTGTTTCATTAATAACCTAATTAATTATATTTATTAATGTTTATAATAAAAGTATTAATATAGTTATGTCATATATAGTAGATATGGTTTTATATAACTAATAGTAATTTGATAAAATAATATTGATACTAATAATAAATAAAAAGTCATTTTATTTTATAATAATAGTAATAATTATAAAAATGATAAATTTTATATAAATGATATTTATTAATACTTAAATTATTAATCCTAATATTAACAATAATAATACTAATAATCATAATACTTATATAAAAATAATAATAATAATATGTGATAATAAGGATGATGAAAAATTATACCATCCACATCATCAACGTCATTCGATTAACATAAATCGTCATCACCATGTAACATCTTAATCGTGATCCTCATCATGATCATAAAATCATAATTCGTGTATCACCATCCCCCTTCATAATCATAATCATTCACCATAACCGTTATAGAATTCATTTTACTATCATCACCACTATAATCATCGTCTAACCTACTCATCATCATGTATTATCAACATGCTTATATCATCATCGTTCGTATCATAATCATCTTCATCATTATCTCATAACCTAATCACTATCATCTAATCTCACTTTCATCATCAAGATCACGATCATCGAATTTTCACCTTAATCCCCAATCCCTTTTGTAAACAACCTCATTATCATAATCTATGCATAAATCATGAATCATTATCATATTAGTACATCACTCTCATCATCAAGTATTCTATCGTCATTCGTTAATACCATTGCATCAACTCACTCAACATAAACATTCGGCCCAATAAAACCCAAAGTTCACGGCCCATGATTTTAAATCACAGCCCAAAACTTTAAATAAACTCACGGCCCAACTACGATGTGGTATGTAAAATCGGCTCAAGTACACTATCTTTGTAACCTGTACAGTTCGATTGATAAGGATTCAATATAGCAACCCTACCACTTACTAGTGGGTTAATAGAATATTAATTTACTTAATCAATTTTGATGGCTCATCACTATTATATGATCATTCATAATCATTATTTATTAAGATGTCGTTCACCATAGTATTAAACACGTAAAGCTGCAGCAGCGGAAATAAAACACCACAGCAGCAACGGTAAGCAATATCGTATTCATCTCCTTGTTTTGTGTTTTCGGTTGGTCTTGACAAAAATAACAAACACAGACGTAGCAGCAGCTATTTACCATGGTTTTGAGTTGGGTGGTGTCTGGTTAACAAGGAAATAGAAGAAACAAAAGAAGGAAAAAGATATAGCATAACAGCAAATAATCACAAGTGATGTAGATTCAGTTTGATCAGGAAATCATAACAAAATTAACAGCCCTCTTTAATCTTTATCATAAATCTTCTTGTGGGTTTGTGTTGTGTTACCAAAACAGCGACTAATAGCAGTGGTTTTAACAGAAAACAAAGAGATGTAAGTGATGAGGTTGTTGTTGGTTTAAACAAGCTAACGAGTTTAAAATAGTTATAAGGTGGTTTTGGGTTTGTTGGGTTGTTCAAAAAAAAAATATAAACAGAAAACAGAAGCCATCGCATGTTCATGGTGATTCTTGGTGATGTTAAATGGGTTTAAAAAAAATGATAAAAGCGGTGATCGATTATTATGAAAGTGATGGTTGTTGATGGAGGATACGGTGGTGATGTATGGTGATAACGATGGTGGTTTCTGGCAGTGGTGGTGTAGTCGAGTAACAAGAGTTGATAAAAATGTTGATGGGTTTGTAAATCACAAAACAGAAACGTAATAGATGAATGGTTCTGGTGTTGGGTTGTTTAAATAGTAAGCACGAGTAGTATTGCTCGATGGTGATGATTTAGGTTGTGGTTCGTTAGAAACAGAGAACACGAAAACACAACTTCACGAGTTGAAAGTATGGTTATTCGTGGGTTTGATGGAACAGGAGATAGGTGTTGTGGTTTTGGTTTGGTGATGTTTGTAATGTATCATTTATGTTTGCAATTTAACTACATATATCTATAATATAAGTGATAGATGGGTTGCTTTTCATAATACCACTCCGTATGCATAATATGATATATGATATATTGATAAGATGGTAAAGGAACAAACACAGAAATATTAATCATTCAATCAATAATAGTAATATTAAATATAATAATAAGTATAATATAAATAAAGAAAATAAACGTGCATGATTTAAAATATCTAATTCCTATTCTATCGACAGTTTTAATATGTATAGTAATTCATAGTCCGCTGTTAAACAGTGGCGGATAAAAAGTCTTCAGAAAAATTTCAAATTTTTTTGGTAATTATATTTATTTATTTTGGTCATTATGATATAAAATTCGATCATTAACTATTAAATAAAAATTACATTAATTATTCACCCCCAATCCCAAGTAAAATATAAAAAGTTTTAAAATTCAATAAATAGTTCCTACATACATTTTTAGTAAGCCTAAAATTTATAGAACTTATTTTCATAACACCGTTTATTTTAAATTTACATAAGTTTGAATTTAACTTGCTTAATATCAATCGGAACATCAAACGAGTATTACAATTATTTAATATTTATTTTTAATATACTTTATTTATATATAGAGATATACTTTAAATAATAATTATTATAATATCCTATGTTTATTTTATTAATCTTTAATAACAACAACATATAATACTTCAAATTATATCTCGAATTATTTTTTATATATACATACACACATATCTATTTACAATTAATTGTTTGTGAATCGTCGAGAGTAGTTGAAGGTCAATTGAATATATTAACATCGTTCCAAAATTTTCTAGACTCAACATTATATACTTTGCTTATCGTAACGGAAACATATAAAGATTAAGTTTAAAGTTGGTCGAAAATCTCCGGGTCGTCACAATACCTACCCGTTAAAGAAATTTCGTCCCAAAATTTGATCGAGGTTGTCATGGCTAACAATAAAAATGTTTTCATGACGAATATGGGTTGATAAATAGAGTTTTATCATTATTGATTAATATAGATAAAATGATTCGATTATGTGAAGCGTACGAGTGAAACTGTCACAAAAGATTGAGATAGAGATTTAACCTTTGACGTAGTCACAGTGGATTTCCGGAATTCAAGGAATTTAAAGAAAATCTTTGAAATCTAAAAGATTTGATTCTTCGGGATTTAAGGGAATTAGGATCTCTTTAATTAAATACGGTGATCTGCCTCGATTACTCTGTCTGATATTTCCATTATAAATTAAGCTCTTCCGTTCCATTATTCTCACCATTCCTATACTTTCTTTCTTAGTTCATACATCTAAAAGATTGTGAAAATGCTTAATCTCGTTCTAATCCTTGATATTTTCCTAGTTATCAATTCTGTCATTCTTCTTTTCAATCTTCCACCAGAAAAATATGTTTACTTCCACTATTACCTTGGGGTGATACTATTCTTAATTCTACCGTGTCTTTATATCGCTATTCGTATTAATATCCACGGTTTGTGACCTTCGTGTTGTTATTGGGTTTTATATTTTCTCTTATATTTTGGAGCTCTTTGCCTTTTTATTCTCTTCTCGACCTCTAGTAAAGCGAGTAATGATCCAGAATTCGTAAGTATGGAGTTTCGAATGAACTTAATGTTCTAAACAAGAAAGAACATAATAGCACAATTTGATTTGTCAAATTACTAGAATCACTGAGAATAGAACTATCAAGAATATATTTTCTTGATATGTTCAGAAGTTAGGCAGAATGAAAGAGTTATGTAACATGGCACATGATGACGTTATGATATGTGAATCATTATGTTCCATTAGAAACTCAGCATGACTTACGGTAATATAATCACGTTGATCAAGTATCATTATATTATACTAATTCATGCATCAATTTCTTTACCTTTCTCCAGAATTTATTCATAAATTAAACTTAAATTTTATAGAAGTTTCCAATATAATAAAACACAGGAAGCACGAAGAGGAATATAATTTCGGACGAGAATATTTATGAAAATATCCTCAGAAATATCGAAGATATTTATGATGATATTTTGAAATTTCCAAGTTCGAAGGTTGATGAAGAAAAAAAAAATTTCCGCAAGATTTTAACATGACTTCGGAGCAAGATATTCTCTAAAGATTTCAACGGATCCAGAATTATCTGGATTCTTTGAATATAGGGTATGGTCCTTGTATTTGTCCTTGGTCTCCTTCGTGGTTAGCTCAATCCGTTTTCCAGTTCCAACTTTTCTGAGCTTTTCCAACATACTATTATTTATCATCAAACTTTCGATGATTAAGGTCGTTTACGGTTGCCTACAGTTTCTGCTGCTTTATTAAGCTTTTTCAAAGTTCAATGTATTGATTCGTAGGCTGGGTGCTTTTCAAAATTTCAGAATTGAAGATCGTAATTCTAGGAGATAATTGTTATATGTATACATATAACTATTGATGTAGAAATGCTACGAGATTCGAAATACTGATTGCTGATTCTCGGTAATTGGTTTGGCAATTATTGTTACAGGGTATAGATGAATACACGATGGGGTTTCAATGAATATAATGGTTTTTCAGAAAGTCCAAATTCATTGAAGTTGCTGGTAAGTTTACTGCTAATGTGGTGGAATATAAACGGTTCTCCGGTAACGAAGGCGAAAAGACAACGTATATATCAAGGTTATAATATGGCTAATCCAAATGAAAGTCGAAGTTGATTTGCTGGAGCTGTGACAAAATTTGCTAATTTGAAAAAGAGTTGCAATGTTATTTTCGGTAATAACAATTCCAAAGGAGCTAGCACAGACACATGTTAAACGTTTACACAGGTTTCGAGTGTTTTCAGGTGCATAACTATATACATCAATCTCTTCTTCCATAGATGAAGTGCGGTTGGTTCATCCTATCGATTGAAGTGTTTTCAAGAATTATGAAAGGTTTGAATCGCAGATTGTAATCGTCAAGATACAAATGAGGTTTAAGATAAAATCAAGTGGCAAACTTGAAGAATTGTTTAGTTTCATATGTTATCATCAATATTTTAATTCATTTTTAATTGTCCAATGTTGGTAGTCCACAGTTAGTAATTCAATAATTCATATATAATATTAGAATTAATTAATACGTATCGTGACCCATTGTATACATGTCTCAGACTCGATCACAACTCAAAGTATATATATTATTGTAGAATCAACCTCAACCCTGTATAGCTAACTCAAGCATTACTGCATATAGAGTGTCTATGATTATTTCAAATAATATATATAGATGCGTCGATATGATATGTCAAAACCTTGTATACGTGTCCCGATATTTAAAGTGCGTAAAATAAATAAAAGAAATTAAATGACGATAAATAAAATTGCGAGAATATAAATTGCGATAATTAAATTGCGATAAATAAAATGTAATCAGTTAGCTAGGAACAGTTAGCTAGGAACAGTTAGCATGGATTCTTAACAAAATTTCTCATAGTTAATTTGTTTGTTTCTAACAAATTTTATTTTGTCCAATGTTTTCTTCATTATGCCACTTGTTGGATTCTGGTAAATCAATATCCAAATATGAAATTGGATGAAAATGGTTATTCTGTGGTGAACGGATACGTATATCGGTGGTTGTAAGTAGGATAGTGAATGACTGTTGAATCAGCTTCGAATAATGTACAGTGTAATTTATTAATGTGAAATCTAAATATTCCTCGGGTATTACCTACCCGTTAAAATATTTTCACCATTAACAGTTTGTACAAAAGATTTTTTTTTAATTACAATCTTTATGAAAACATATATACATATATATTTTTTTCAGATGTAATTATGGATTTAATGAGTTAATATAACATTAAACTCATTTGCTTTTCGGTTAGAATTAGAATACATAATCTCTAAAACATTAGAGATTACATAATCATCATGTCAAACGAAGATAAATAATGTAGAACGTCACGTAGAACCATGATTATACTCGAGGTACAGAATGAGATGTTGAGGCATGGGATGCGGATGTTGCTGTTGATGGAGGTGATGGTACTGTTGGTGTTGTTGATGGTGGTACTATTTATGCTGCTGGTGCTGCTGCTGGTGCTGCTGCTGGTGTTTGTAACCTTTGCACCATATTCTCCAAAGCCACTAAACGAGCGCAAAGTTCGTTGACTTCTTCTATTAGACCGAGGTGATTGTCGGTTCGGACGAGCGAATAAATAAAATCTAGAATTTGGTATAGTATATAATCGTGACGAGATACTCTGGAAATGAGAGAGAAAATGGTGTTTCGGACAGGTTCACGGGTAAGTGCTTCAGGTTCTTCGCCAAGAGGACAATGTGGTGGATGGAAGGGATCACCTTCTTCTTGTCTCCAATGATTGAGGAGGCTACGAACCCATCCCCAATTTATCCAGAATAGATGATGACTGATTGGTTGATCCATTCCGGTCACACTGCTTTCGGAGCTTGAGTGGGATTCCCTTTCGGAATCCGAGGGACTTGAACTAACGACGAATTCCTTTTCGTACGATTGAATAAAGGATTTTTCGATTTGAAATGATTTCCAGCTATCGGGTGGCATTCTAATCAGATAGAATATCCATATATATAGAACAAAAGATTTCGTAGATTAGGGAAGAATTTACGGAATATGTCAGGTAAAGTTTACAGTAACAGATACGCTAAGATATAAATTTTGTCTATACACTATTCATGCAATCAATACAGTAAGATGTGTCTAGACTTAAGAATGATAAGCATGTAATTTCCGACAAGAAATGATAAGCAAAACTTTTTGACATGCAGCTAAGGTCGAAGTCCAGACTCACTAATGCATCCTAACGACTATCAGTTAGACACACTAATGCAGACCTGGTTCGCTAAGACCACCGCTCTGATACCACATGTAAAGACCCGTCCTAATTCATCTGGACGAATACATTACATTTGGTTACATCGCGAGGTACTTAACCTCTATATGATACATTTTACATATATTGCATTCGCTTTTGAAAGACAACCTTTCATTACATCGAAGGTTGACATCATGCATACCATTTCATAATATATCCAACTATAATTGACTTAATAATATTCTTGATGAACTCAACGACTCGAATGCAACATCTTTTGAAATATGTCATGAATGACTCCAAGTAATATCTCTAAAATGAGCAAATGCACAGCGAAAGATTTCTTTAATACCTGAGAATAAACATGCTTTAAAGTGTCAACCAAAAGGTTGGTGAGTTCATTAGTTTATCGTAATCATTCATTTCCATAAGTTTAATAGACCACAAGATTTCCTTTATTCAATAATCATACACTCGCAAGTGTTTAAAAATCATTCATATGGATTGAACACCTGGTAACCGACGTTAACATAATGCATATAGAATATCCCCAAAACAGAATTCCATCTGTATTAATAACTCGAAGTACTAAAGCATACCATTTTCCAGTATGGGGGTAGTTAGGGCCCGTAGATCTACCTTTAGGATTCCCGTTAATTAGGGTGTCTGTTCCCTAATTCTTAGGCTACCAAGCTAAAAGGGGCATATTCGATTTGATAATCTAACCATAGAATGTAGTTTCGATTACTTATGACTATTTCGTAAAACATTTATAAAAGCAGCGCATGTATTCTCAGTCCCAAAAATATATTGCAAAAGCATTTAAAAGGGAGCAAATGAAACTCACAATACTGTATTTTGTAGCAAAAATACATAGGACGACATTGAACAATGCAGGGTTGGCCTCAGATTCACGAACCTATATCGGTTATATATATATTAACACATATAATTGAAATCAAAGAAATTCATGTATCATTAGTGTTTAATTGTTATTTTAATTATGTGTTTCATTAATAACCTAATTAATTATATTTATTAATGTTTATAATAAAAGTATTAATATAGTTATGTCATATATAGTAGATATGGTTTTATATAACTAATAGTAATTTGATAAAATAATATTGATACTAATAATAAATAAAAAGTCATTTTATTTTATAATAATAGTAATATTTATAAAAATGATAAATTTTATAAAAATGATACTTATTAATACTTAAATTATTAATCCTAATATTAACAATAATAATACTAATAATCATAATACTTATATAAAAATAATAATAATAATATGTGATAATAAGGATGATGAAAAATTATACCATCCACATCATCAACGTCATTCGATTAACATAAATCGTCATCACCATGTAACATCTTAATCGTGATCCTCATCATGATCATAAAATCATAATTCGTATATCACCATCCCCCTTCATAATCATAATCATTCTCCATAACCGTTATAGAATTCATTTTATTATCATCACCACTATACTCATCGTCCAACCTACTCATCATCATGTTTTATCAACATGCTTATATCATCATCGTTCGTATCATAATCATCTTCATCATTATCTCATAACCTAATCACTATCATCTAATCTCACTTTCATCATCAAGATCACGATCATCGAATTTTCACCTTAATCCCCTATCCCTTTCGTAAACAACCTCATTATCATAATCTCTGCATAAATCATGAATCATTATCATATTAGTACATCACTCTCATCATCAAGTATTCTATCGTCATTCGTTAATACCATTGCATCAACTCACTCAACATAAACATTCGGCCTAATAAAACCTAAAGTTCACGGGCCAAGATTTTAAATCACAACCCAAAACTTTAAATAAACTCACGGCCCAACTGCGATGTGGTATGTAAAATCGGCTCAAGTACACTATCTTTGTCACATGTACAGTTCGATTGATAAGGATTCAACATAGTAACCCTACCACTTTCTAGTGGGTTAATAGAATATTAATTTACTTGATCAATATTGATGGCTCATCACTATTATATGATC
The DNA here is from genome assembly GCF_046630445.1 of Rutidosis leptorrhynchoides. Lineage (NCBI taxonomy): Eukaryota > Viridiplantae > Streptophyta > Magnoliopsida > Asterales > Asteraceae > Rutidosis > Rutidosis leptorrhynchoides. The sequence continues at coordinate 547,930,663 of NC_092334.1, forward strand.
ATTCATCATCATTATTTATTAAGATGTCGTTCACCATAGTATTAAACACATAAAGCTGCAGCAGCGGAAATAAAATACCACAGCAGCAACGGTAAGCAATATCGTATTCATCTCCTTGTTTTGTGTTTTCGGTTGGTCTTGACAAAAATAACAAACACAGACGTAGCAGCAACTATTTACCATGGTTTTGAGTTGGGTGGTGTCCGGTTAACAAGGAAATAGAAGAAACAAAAGAAGGAAAAAGATATAGCATAATAGCGAATAATCACAAGTGATGTGGATTCAGTTTGATCAGGAAATCATAACAAAATTAACAGCCCTCTTTAATCTTTATCATAAATCTTCGTGTGGTTTTGTGTTGTGTTACCAAAACAGCGACTAATAGCAGTGGTTTTAACAGAAAACAAAGAGATGTAAGTGATGAGGTTGTTGTTGGTTTAAACAAGCTAACGAGTTTAAAATAGTTATAAGGTGGTTTTGGGTTTGTTGGGTTGTTTGAAAAAAATATAAACAGAAAACAGAAGCCATCGCATGTTCATGGTGATTCTTGGTGATGTTAAATGGGTTTAAAAAAATGATAAAAGTGGTGATTGATTATTATGAAAGTGATGGTTGTTGATGGAGGATACGGTGGTGATGTATGGTGATAACGATGGTGGTTTCTGGCAGTGGTGGTGTAGTGAAGTAACAAGAGTTGATAAAAATGTTGATGGGTTTGTAAATCACAAAACAGAAATGTAATAGATGAATGGTTCTGGTGTTGGGTTGTTTAAATAGTAAGCAAGAGTAGTAGTGCTCGATGGTGATGATTTGGGTTGTGGTTCGTTAGAAACAGAGAACACGAAAACACAGCTTCACAAGTTGCAAGTATGGTTATTCGTGGGTTTGATGGAGAAGGAGATAGGAGTTGTGGTTTTGGTTTGGTGATGTTTGTAATGTATCATTTATGTTTGTAATTTAACTACATATATCTATAATATAAGTGATAGATGGGTTGCTTTTCATAATACCACTCCGTATGCATAATATGATATATGATATATTGATAAGATGGTAAACGAACAAACACAGAAATATTAATCATTCAATCAATAATAGTAATATTAAATATAATAATAAGTATAATATAAATAAAGAAAATAAACGTGCATGATTTAAAATATCTAATTCCTATTCTACCGATAGTTTTAATATGTATAGTAATTCATAGTCCGTTGTTAAACAGTGGCGGATAAAAAGTATTCAGAAAAATTTCAAATTTTTTTTGGAAATTATATTTATTTATTTTGGTCATTATGGTATAAAATTCGATCATTAACTATTAAATAAAAATTACATTAATTATTCACCACCAATCCCAAGTAAAATATAAAAAGTTTTAAAATTCAACAAATAGTTCCTAAATACATTTTTAGTAAACCTAAAATTTATAGAACTCATTTTCGTAACACCGTTTATTTTAAATTTACATAAGTTTGAATTTAATTTGCTTAATATCAATCGGAACATCAAACGAGTATTACAATTATTTAATATTTATTTTTAATATACTTTATTTATATATAGAGATATATTTTAAATAATAATTATTATAATATCCTATGTTTATTTTTTTAATCTTTAATAACAACAACATATAATACTTCAAATTATATCTGGAATTATTATTTATATATACATACACACATATCTATTTACAATTAATTGTTCATGAATCGTCGAGAGCAGTTGAAGGTCAATTGAATATATGAACATCGTTCCAAAATTTTCTAGACTCAACATTGTATACTTTTCTTATCGTAACGGAAACATATAAAGATTAAGTTTAAATTTGGTCGAAAATTTCTGAGTCGTCACACACGACACATGATCTCGAACTCGGAGCCGTTGTCTTTGCACTTAAAATATGGAGACACTATATTTATGGAACCAAAAGTACCATCTTCACCGATCATAAAAGCCTCCAACACATCTTCAATCAAAAGCAACTAAAGATGAGACAACGAGGGTGGATTGAAACTTTCAATGATTTTGATTGCGAGCTTCGTTACCATCCCGGGAAGGCAAATGTAGTAGCCGATGCCTTAAGTCAAAAAGAAAGAGTGGTGCCTCTTCGTGTGCGAGCTTTAAACATCACCATCCATACCAATCTCAATAACCAAATTCGTGTAGCCCAAGACGAGGCTATCAAGGATGAAAACATCTCTCTCGAACGCTTGAACGTCCTCACCTCTCGATTCGAAGTTAAGGAGACCGGACTCTAATATTTCACCAGAAGGATTTGGGTACCTAGTTATGGGGACTTACGAAGCCTTATTTTAGACGAAGCCCATAAGTCAAGATATTCGATTCACCTCAGTGCCAATAAGATGTATCACGATCTCAAAGAACAATATTAGTGGCCAAACATTAAAAGGGACGTCGCAACTTATGTTGAAAAATGCCTAACTTGCTCCAAAGTCAAAGCTGAACATCAAAGACCGTCCGAATTGCTTCAATAACCAAACTACCAAGAACGACGGGCGGTTATGATACCATTTGGGTTATTGTTGACCGTCTCACCAAATCCGCCCACTTTCTAGCCATGCAGGAAACCGACAAAATGGAAAATCTTACACAACTTTACATTAAAGAGATCGTAGCTCGTCACGGTGTACCTTTATCGATAATTTCTGACTGAGATGGCCGTTTTATTTCTAGAATTTGGCGTACCTTACAAGAAGCGTTGAGAACGTGTTTAGACATGAGCACCGCATATCATCCACAAACCGATGGACAGAGCGAACGCACGATTCAAACTTTAGAAGATATGTTACGAGCTTGCGTTATCAATTTTGGAAAAGCTTGGGACAAGCACTTGCCTCTCACCGAATTCTCTTACAACAATAGTTATCACGCGAGTATCAACGCCGCACCTTTCGAAGCTTTATATGGCTGAAAATATCGTTCTCCTCTTTGTTGGGCCGAAGTAGGTAACACACAAATCACCGGACCCGAAATCATTCATGAAACTACCAAGATGATCGTTCAAATCCGAGACAGGCTTAGGACGGCCCGTAGTCGTCAAAAGAGCTATACCGACACTAGACGCAACGACCTCGAATTCTAAGTCGGAGACCGCGTAATGTTAAAAGTCGCACCTTGGAAAGGTGTAATCCATTTCGGGAAACGCGGGAAGCTAAATTCGCGATATATTAGTCCTTTCGAAATCTTGGAGCGTGTTGGAACCGTTGCTTATCGTTTAGATCTTCTGCCTCAACTGAGCTCCGTTCATCCTACATTCCATGTATCAAATTTGAAGAAGTGTTTTGCCGAACTCGAACTCATCATCCCTCTCGAGGAGCTTACTATTGATGACAAACTTCATTTTGTGGAAGAACTGGTTGAAATTGTGGAACACTCCGTCAAAACGCTAAAACAAAGCTGAATTCCGATTGTTAAAGTCTGTTGAAACGCCAAAAGAGGACCCGAGTTTACTTGGGAAAGACAAGATCAAATGAAAAGGAAGTACCCTCATTTATTTGTGGATTTGGAAACTCAAGATCTCGAGGAAGAAACAACGACTACTACGCCTACTTAAATTTCGGGACGAAATTTCTTTTAAGGGGTAGGTAATATAACATCCCGTATTTTTCCGTTTACTTTTCGTTTAATTATTTTAAAGTCCGTTATATAAATTTAACATCTTCCATTAATACGCGTATTTAAAATATTTCATTTAGGTAATTCACGCACCCGTTTTTAAACTCGAGGGAACAAACGTGCTAAGGAGCCAAACTAGTTGACTAGGTCAACTAGTCAAACTCCTCTCCTCCATTCATTTCATCCTCCCCATTTGTTTGATACTTCCACTTTTCCTCTCAAACACCCAACACAAAGAATCATCATCCATTTTATATCTAGCAAGTGTTCTTCAAAACAAATTACATATTCGGAATCCTTGCGTCTTCCTCTTCGAATCTATACCAACTTCATATCATTTGGGTAACTTTCTAAAAACACTAGATTTTATGTTCTTGATGTTTTTGACTTATAAAAGTGTTAGTTAGTATCTATGGCTCGAGTCTAACATGAAATATATGATTTGTATGCTCGATCTCGTTGTTTTAGAGTAACTAGCATGAACTTGAAAAGTGTGTGTTTAATCTTGAGTTTTGGATGATTAAATGTTGTTGTTATGTTAAAGTTCATGTATTAAATGTGTTACTAGCATCACTAGTTTCATTTTGATGTGTAAGTTGATTAAGAAAACATCACTAACATGATTATTGATTTTGTGATTTTGGTTAGGGTTGGTAGACTTAATTATAAACTTTTGATGCATTGAATGTTATGAAATGTTGTTGGTAAGTGTTTAGTTGAATTGTATGCGTAATTACCTACGAAACGGCGTATTATATGTGTGCATTAAATTCCCGAATCATCAATGTGCATTTATGGACTTGAAGCATTTATGATGAGCATTAATTGATCATTCAATTTGGAATTTCAATTATTGCAAATGATGAATTTGATTGATGAAACGTGTTTAGTTATATTCCTCGTCAAATTACCTTTCAAACGATATAAGATACGTGTTTTGAATGTTTACGGTTCGTAATTTTTGTTTGAATGAAATTTGGTTTGAGACTTAGACATTTGAAACGACCCAGGCACCAGCTCATGTTATATGCCGCGGCGCGACCCAGCTATGTCGCGGCGCGACATTGGTCGCGTTTGGGGACTGTTCAACTTTGCATTTTTTCATTTAATTCCAACTATGCTACGCACCTCCGATTAACATGTAACTTGTTCTAACATGATTATATATGAATAATTAGCTCAGAAAAATAGTTCAGGACCCGACCCGAACGTGTTGACTTTTTCGTTGACGTTGACTTGACCAAAGTTGACTTTTGTTCAAACTTAATCAATACTTGTTTAAACCGTTCTACTCTTCTTGTATACTTGATTCTTGCATGAAACTTGACAACTTGATTCACATGGTATTTAATCGAGTTGTAACGAGCCATATGACTAATTGAACAACTTTGACCGACCGTGTTTACCGATATTGATACAACCTATTTGTTTAGGTCAAGACTAGCACTCGTTCTTGCACACGTTACTTTGTGAAGTACGTTTATATTCGTGCAATCAAGGTGAGATCATAGTCCCACCTTTTCAACAACTTTTACTCTTTCAAATTATAGGATGAGAAACATATACGTATAATACTTCTATGCTTTGAACACAAGTACAAAAACAAACATTCCACGTGGGGTTAGAATAAAAAAAGGCCTCAATTCAATTATCATTAGTTACACTTGCAGGGTGTAAATGTGAACTTATGTTGTGTGATCACATGGGCTTGACAAGCCCTCATTCGGATGGTTCGCTACCATTAGTGGATAAAATATATTTTCGAGTATATAGTGTAGGTTCTAACACTATGATAACGGGGTTCGTGAACCGTTAAGTCTTGATAATTGGGTGCTCCACAAACGTATAACAACTTTGGAATGAAAACCATTTAGATAATCAACGTTATGGCAATACAAAATCTTGTGGTTCAAAAACAACGTTTACTATTACACCTATGATTTCACCAACGTTTTTCGTTGACATTTTTCTATATGTTTTCTCAGGTTTCTTGAACGCTAAGTGATACATGCTTCTGCACTCTATTTTGATACTTGCTTGGATGTCGAGTATACATGCATATGTGAAGCGTCTTTTGACTTTACTAAATCATGTCGCATAGGTTTCATTTGTACATTAACATTGTAATGTAACTAGTCGTTGAACTACTTTTATAAACCTTGAAACATCTTTACTTATGAAATGAATGCGACATACTTTTGGTCAAACGTTATTTAAAGACTTATGATCTCGTAACGGGACCTAAGTAGACGGAGCCATCAATGACGATTTTGTCGGGTCGCTACAGATGGTATCAGAGCGTTGGTTATAGAGATTTAGAGGTCATTGGTGTCAACCCCGAGTCATAGGGTACATTGGTGAGTCTAGACTAAAACCGGCATATAGACTTGAAGTAGGACTTACTTGACTACTTGTGCATTTATACTTGAACTCTTCTATTCGTATCTAACTTGTATTTCATCTTAATCTCGTGTTGTTTAATTTGATTGACACGCCATCTTAACCTTATGAGATAATGACGAATGCACATGTGAATTAGGGTAATATAATTGCTGGGATTATACTACGGTGACTCATATAGATGTTTCGACATTATATCATAAAGAATTTAGGGTGGGTCAAGAAAAATTTTCTCTCTATCTTTATTCCATATCACGATTAGTATTATTGAGAATACTAATCAACGATATTCTCATGTCTTGAAGGAACGATGCCTCCTCGCCGAGTTCCACGCAATGAAACTCCCGAACAAGCTCTTCAACGAATGATAGCCACCGCCGTAGATGCGGCCATGGCCGTTCACTCATCCAACAACAATAACAATAACAAAAACCATAACAACAACAATGGAGCCGGTAATTCAAACGAGGGATGCTCCTACAAAGCTTTCATGGGGTGCAAACCTCATACTTTCGATGGGACCGGAGGACCGGTTGCTCTCACTCGATGGTTTGAGCAAACGGAAGCTGTTTTTAGCATAACCGATTGACGGGACCAAGACAAGGTCAAATACTCCACCCACACTTTTGCCGGTATCGCTCTCACGTGGTGGAACATGTATATACAATCGGTGGGTACCGTTGAAGCCCACGCTCTCTCTTGGTCCGATTTAAAAGAAAAGATGATCACCGAATACTTTCCCCGTGAAGAGACTCGAAGGCTTGAAAGCGAGCTAAGAAGTTTGAAAGCAGTCGGAAATGACCTCAAGGCTTATAATCAACGGTTTTCCCAGCTAGCTCTAATGTGCCCAAACCTTGTAAATCCCGAGTCTCAAAGGGTTGAACTTTACATGGATGGCCTCCCTAAGAGCATCAAACACGGGGTAATGTCATCCAAACCCGCTAACCTACAAGAAGCTTTAAAGATGGCCCGCCAATTGATAGAAACGGTGGATGAAATCGAAGTACCAGCACCTAAGGCCGAGGATAAGTTGGGTGGCAACAAAAGAAAATGGGAAGCCATTCCATCAAGCAACTACAACAACAACACCTTCACCAAAAAGCCTTTCACTTTCGACGGCAAGAAAAGTTATGCCGGAACTCAACCTTTTTGCAACAAATGCCACAAGCATCACTATGGTGAATGTGGTAAGCCATTTTGCCACCGGTGTTAAAGAAGTGGTCATGTGGCCAATGATTGTAGAAGTGCCGCCCCCGTTGCTTAAAAGGGGCCCAATGCACCAAAGACGGGTGTTTGTTTTGAATGTGGCTTGCCAGGTCATTTTAGAAATGCATGCCCAAAGAAGAATTCCTACCCCAATGCACGCGTCCGAGTTTTCAACATTAACGCCGCAGAGGCCCGAGATGACAATGAACTAGTCATGGGTACGTTTCTTCTCAACAACACTTATGTTTCGTGTTTATTCGATTCGGGTGCCGATAAGAGTTTTGTATCCAAGAATTTGACTCACGCTTTTCGCGCTCCACCACTCCCCCTAGATACTACTTATACTATTGAAATGGCCAACGGGAAACTATTAAGCACCGACAAATATTATCGGGGGTATACGTTAAATTTATTGGGTAAAGAGTTTGGAATTGACTTGATACCTATGGAACTAGGGAGCTTCAATGTAATAATTGGAATGAATTGGTTAGCAAAAACAAAATCTCACATACTTTGTGATCTTAACGCAATCCGAATTCCTATCGAGAATGGTGAACCCTTGATTGTTTATGGCGATAAGAGTTGCACTGGACTCAACCTCATTTCGTGCCTTAAAGTTGAAAAATTACTTCGTAAAGGTTGTTTCGCGATCCTAGCCCACGTTAAGAAAGTCGAGACTGATGAGAAGCATATCGATGATGTGCCAATTGTTCGTGACTTTTCCGATGTATTTCCCGACGAATTGCGGGTCTTCCACCTCATCGACCGGTAGAATTCCAAATTGATCTTATCCCGGGAGCCGCACCCGTAGCACGTGCACCGTATAGACTTGCTCCATCCGAAATGCAAGAATTACGAAGTCAAATTCAAGAACTACTTGACCGTGGTTTTATCCAACCTAGCCATTCACCATGGGGCGCTCCGATTTTATTCATTAATAAGAAATATGGATCCCTACGAATGTGCATCGATTATCGTGAACTAAACAAATTGATGTTTAAGAACCGATATCCTCTTCCACGCATCGATGACCTCTTTGATCAATTACAAGGATCTTGTGTATATTCAAAAATCGATCTCCGCTCGGGTTATCATCAACTAAGGGTTAAGGGGGAAGATGTCTCCAAAACCGCTTTCCGGACTCATTATGGTAGTTACGAATTCCTTGTCATGCCATTTGGTCTAACTAATGCACCAGCGGTGTTCATGGATCTTATGAACCGCGTGTGCAAACCGTATCTCGACAAGTTCGTTATTGTATTCATCGATGATATCTTGGTCTATTCTAAAAGTGAAGAAGAGCACGAACAAAACCTTCGACTTGTGCTCGAACTCTTGAGACAAAAATGACTCTATGTCAAGTTCTCCAAGTGTGAATTTTGGTTGAAGGAAGTTCAATTTCTTGGTCATGTTGTAAGCGATCAAGGTATTAAGGTCGATTCCGCAAAAATCGAAGCCATTAGCAAATGGGAAACCCCTACTACTCCTACTCACATTCGCCAATTCTTAGGCCTCGCCTGGTATTATCGTAGGTTCATCGAAAATTTCTCTTTGGTTGCACGTCCTCTAACCGCGTTAACTCACAAGGGAAGGAAATTCATTTGGTCAACCGAGCAAGAATCCGCGTTTCAAATCTTGAAGGTGAAGTTAACCATCGCTCCTATATTATCTCTCCCTGAGGGTAATGATGACTTTGTTGTATATTGCGATGCCTCGAAATATGGTTTTGGGTGTGTATTGATGCAACGAAATAAGGTTATCGCTTATGCATCCCGACAATTGAAAATCCATGAACGGAACTACATGACACATGATCTCGAACTCAGAGCCTTTGTCTTTACACTTAAAATGTGGAGACACTATCTTTATGGAACCAAAAGTACCATCTTCACCCATCACAAAAGCCTCCAACACATCTTCGATCAAAAGCAACTAAACATGAGACAACGACGGTGGATTGAAACTTTAAATGATTACGATTGCGAGCTTCGTTACCATCCCGGTAAGGCAAATGTAGTAGCCGATGCCTTAAGTCGAAAAGAAAGAGTGGTGCCTCTTCGTGTTCGAGCTTTAAACATCACCATCCATACCAATCTCAATAACCAAATCCGTGTATCCCAAGACGAGGCTCTCAAGGATGAAAACATCTCTCTCGAATGCTTAAACGTCCTCACCTCTCGATTCGAAGTTAAGGAGATCGGACTCCGATATTTCGCCGGAAGGATTTGGGTACCTAGTTATGGGGACTTACGAAGCCTTATTTTAGACGAAGCTCATAAGTCAAGATATTTGATTCACCCCGGTGCTAATAAGATGTATCATGATCTCAAAGAACAATATTGGTGGCCAAACATTAAAAGGGACGTTGCTACTTATGATGAAAAATGCCTAACTTGCTCCAAAGTCAAAGCCGAACATCAAAGACCGTCCGGATTGCTTCAACAACCCGAAATTCCGTAATGGAAGTGGGAAAGAATAACGATGGATTTTATCACCAAACTACCGAGAACGGCAGGCGGTTATAATACCGTTTGGGTTATTGTTGACCGTCTCAACAAATCCGCCCACTTTCTAGCCATGAAGGAAATCGACAAAATGGAAAAACTTGCACAACTTTACATTAAAGAGATCGTAGCTCGTCACGGTGTACCTTTATCTATAATTTCTGACCGAGATGTCCGTTTTGTTTCTAGATTTTGGCGTACCTTACAAGAAGCGTTGGGAACGCGTTTAGACATGAACACCGCATATCATCCACAAAGCGATGGACAGAGCGAACGCACGATTCAAACTTTGGAAGATATGTTACGAACTTGCGTTATCGATTTTAGAAAAACTTGGGACAAGCACTTGCCTCTCGCTGAATTCTCTTACAACAATAGTTATCACGCGAGTATCAACGCCGAACCTTTCGAAGCTTTATATGGCCGAAAATGTCGTTCTCCTCTTTTTTGGGCCGAAGTAGGCGACACACAAATCACCGGACCCGAACTCATTCATGAAACAACCAAGAAGATAGTTCAAATCCGAGACAGGCTTAGGACGGCCCGTAGTCGTCAAAAGAGCTATACCGACACTAGATGCAACGACCTCGAATTCCAATTAGGTGACCGCGTAATGTTAAAAGTCGCACCTTGGAAAGGTGTAATCCGTTTCAGAAAACGCGGGAATCTAAATCCGCGATATATTGGTCCTTTCGAAATCTTGGAGTGTGTTGGAACTGTTGCTTATCGTTTAGATCTTCTGCCTCAACTGAGCTCTGTTCATCCTTCGTTCCATGTATCAAATTTGAAGAAGTGTTTTGCCGAACCCGAACTTGTCATCCCTCTCGAGGAGCTTGCTATTAATGACAAACTTCATTTTATGGAAGAACCGGTTTAAATTGTGGACCACTCTGTCAAAATGCTAAAACAAAGCCGAATTCCGATTGTTAAAGTCTGTTGGAACGCCAAAAGAGGACCCGAGTTTACTTAGGAAAGACAAGATCAAATGAAAAGGAAGTACCCTCATTTATTCGTGGATTTGGAAACGCAAGATCTCGAGGAAGAAACAACGACTACTACGCCTACTTAAATTTCGGGACGAAATTTCTTTTAAGGGGTAGGTAATGTATCATTCCGTCTTTTTCCGTTTACTTTTCGTTTAATTATTTTGTAGTCCGTTATATAAATTTAACATCTTCCGTTAATACGCGTATTTAAAATATTTCGTTTAGGTAATTCACGCACCTGTTTTTAAACTCGAGGGACCAAACGTGCCAAGGAGCCAAACTAGTTGACTAGGTCAACTAGTCAAACTCCTCTCATCCATTCATTTCATCCTCCCCATTTGTTTGATACTTCCACTTTTCCTCTCAAACACCCAACTCAAAGAATCATCATCCATTTTAGATCTAGCAAGTGTTCTTCAAAACAAATTACATATTCGGAATCCTTGCGTCTTCCTCTTCGAATCCATACCAACTTCATCTCATTTGGGTAACTTTCTAAAAACACTAGATTTTATGTTCTTGATGTTTTTGACTTATAAAAGTGTTAGTTAGTGTCTATGGCTTGAGTCTAACATGAATATATGATTCGTATGCTCGATCTCGTTGTTTTAGAGTAACTAGCATGAACTTGAAAAGTATGTTTTTAATCTTGAGTTTTGGATGATTAAATGTTGTTGTTATGTTAAAGTTCATGTATTAAATGTGTTACTAGCATCACTAGTTTCATTTTGATGTGTAGGTTGATTAAGAAAACATCACTAACATGATTATTGATTTTGTGATTTTGGTTAGGGTTTGGTAGACTTAATTATGAACTTTTGATGCATTGAATGTTATGAAATGTTGTTGGTAAGTGTTTAGTTGAATTGTATGTGTAATTACCTACGAAACGGCGTATTATATGTGTGCATTAAATTCTCGAATCATCAATGTGCATTTATGGACTTGAAGCATTTATGATGAGCATTAATTGATCATTCAATTTGGAATTTCGATTATTGCAAATGATGAATTTGATTGATGAAACGTGTTTAGTTATATTCCTCATCAAATTACCTTTCCAACGATATAAGATACGTGTTTTGAATGTTTACGGTTCGTAATTTGTGTTTGAATGAAATTTGGTTTGAGACTTAGACATTTGAAACGACCCAGGCACCAGCTCACGTTATATGCCGCAGCGCGGCCCAGCTATGTCGCGGCGCGACATTGGTCGCGTTTGGGGACTGTTCAACTTTGCATTTTTTTCATTTAATTCCAACTATGCTACGCACCTCCGATTAACATGTAACTTGTTCTAACATGATTATATATGAATAATTGGCTCAGAAAAATAGTTCGGGACCCGACCCGAACGTGTTGACTTTTTCGTTGACTTTGACTTGACCAAAGTTGACTTTTGTTTAATCTTAACCAATACTTGTTTAAACCGTTCTAATCTTCTTGTATACTTGATTCTTGCATGAAACTTGACAACTTGATTCACATGCTATGTAATCGAGTTGTAACGAGCCATATGACTAATTGAACAACTTTGACCGACTGTGTTTACCGATATTGATACAACCTATTTGTGTAGGTTAAGACTAGCACTCGTTCTTGCACATGTTACTTTGTGAAGTACGTTTATATTCGTGCAATCAAGGTGAGATCATAGTCCCACCTTTTCAACAACTTTTACTCTTTCAAATTATGGGATGAGAAACATATACGTATAATACTTCTATGCTTTGAACACAAGTATGAAAACAAACATTCCACGTGGGTTTAGAACAAAAAAAGGCCTCAATTCAATTATCATTAGTTACACTTACAGGGTGTAAACGTGAACTTATGTTGTGTGATCACATGGACTTGACAAGCCCTCATTCGGACGGTTCTGTAACAGACTGAAACCCGGGCTAGTTGTAAGTGGACTATTTTGCCCTTAGGGTTTGTGCTTAGTTTTAAGTGCTTTTATTTTAATTATTTTATTAGTGTTTTATTATATTTGTGTTATGTCCAGTTTGGACAAGGGTCCCAGAACAGGTTTGTTTATTTTATTTGGACCTCGTTTGGGTTACCTAATCTTGTACGAAAGATATCATATAACTGATAAATACCCGTTTGTTGTACAGTGTGGGAATTAATCCCAATTAAGTGACTAGTGTACTGTATTTTCTTCCCATTTCTAGAAAATTCACTAAAACACCGTACCTTCATCCCTCCCACCTAACCAAACCCTAATTCCCCATTGTTGATCTTGAGATCGAATTGGTCTTGAAATCACGTTCTTTACACTCTACTGATTCTTTTAAGGTATGAATCATGAGCTTTCATGATCAATTTAGTGTTAAAATGGTGTTTTTAAGTGTATTTGTTCAAAAACTTGATTTTGTGTCAAAATCCATGGATTTGATGTTGTTATGGTCAAATCTTTGTGGGTTTATAGTCTATAACATGTAGTAATTGAGTTGTGGTAAGTTTTGGTGTCGAAAACGAGCTCTAGATCGAGTTTTGGTGAATTTAGCTTGAAGTTCGTAGGTTGTGTGCAGAATCTGCAGATGATGAACACAGACTGGCGTGTGAACTGACAGACTGAGTTTGACTTTCGGCCGATTATGAAATACCAAATAAGTCGACCGATTGGGAATGTCAGTCGACCGGTTGTATCAACAGTCGACCGACTGTCTGCGTCAGTCGACCGATTGAGGAGACAGTCGACCGACTGTGTGTCCAGGGCAGAATGTTTTACCAAAGTGCTTTTTTCTAGCCGTTATGCTGCCCGTTTGTATTTTGGTGTTCAGGATGTAAATTTTCAAAATGCATAAGTGTTAAGCATGAAATTTTTAGCGGACGCATTTTTCTTTACTAAGTTGCTATAATTCGCTGTCAGTGTGTCTAACCTTGATGGGAACACTATTTTAACTTGGTTTTTGTTGTTCTTAGGAGATAAGGACAAAGAGGAAGCTCAGAAATAATAACTGAGCAGTTGCTGGTAATTGGTGAGTGGGTCTATCTACGGATAGAGTTTAAGTAGCATAACATGCTACTGTGGTTGACTCCTTTACCATGCATAGTGTAGGGATTGCCATGTTAGAATAATATAGTATGTCTGATGTTGTATGTGAATTTTGTGTACACTGTGTGAATGGCACCAGTCGGGCCTAGGGAGACTGGGGACTCGAGACCGTGCCTAAGAGAGGTTAGAGTCCGTATGAGGTCAACCGTGCCTAGGGGAGGTTGGGTCCATAGGCTACTGAATGTGGAGTATAGTGTGAATGATGCATCCCCTGCATCTGGATAACTATACTGTGAATTGAGTAGCAGGGACTATCGGTAGACTCAGGCCCGATCAGCTGAGAGTCGTGTACTCGTACAAGCCGCCGATCCTCGTATTATCTTATTGTATGCTAGTTGGTAATTAACATGTACTGTTGATGTATATAGCTTGTGTGTGGCTTAAGCTATATCTGTTAGATAGATTCCATTCACTTAGCAGTGCGCTAATCCCCCACATATTCTTCCCTTGCAGGTTTAAGTACTGCTAGTCGAGATGGGTATTGATGTAGAAGACATGTTTGACAACCCTACTCTGATGTGGACTTTTGTTTAAATAATATTTTGTAATAACGTAACACTGTTGTGTAAACTAAAACTTAATTACTCAGATTAATATAATGACGTAACCTATACTGTGCTTATTAATAAAGTCTTCCGCTGTGTTTAAAAAAAATGGCCGGTGTTACAAGTTGGTATCAGAGCATGGTTTGGCAGCAAGTGCGTGCGCGTATTTTGTTCTCAAACCTTGAGGCAAGTCAAACATGTCTGCGGGAGTGGGGGCTAAGTGAAAATAGCATATGTGTGTGATAGTTGTGCTTGAACTAACTGATATCCACTAAGCTTTTGTGTGAGCTGTTTTGTAGCACAGGTATAGCTGATAGAAACACAACTGGCCCATCCAACCTCGGAACATTCAGAGCACCGGAAGAGAGTGTTGAGTCTGATGATGATCAGAATAGTTACATCCTTCAATTAGAAAGCAAGCTAAAAGAGGCTGAAGACAAAATTAATGAGCTTGAATTGGCAAGGCATTCTGGAAATGATGATACACCACCTGGATTCCCAACCGCGCAATCCCAAACGATACCTAATGTGCACCAGAACCAGTTTCAGAATCAAATACCTAACCAATACTATATGCCACCACAAAACACTTTTACTTAACAAAATCCCATGATGATGAATCCATACCAAATGCAAATGTTCCAACAACCTTACATGCCACCGCCCAAAAAGTGTACTTATAAGAACTTCCGTGATTGCAAACCCTCTGAGTTTTCTGGAAGTACTAATCCGACTGTAACTCTCAATTGGTTGCGAGAAATTGAATGGGTATTTGAAGCATGTCAGTGTGAACCTGAGCTGAAAGTAACATATGCTAGTCGACTGTTGAAAGGTAGGGCTATGATTTGGTGGGATTCTTTGATTTCCAGTATACCAAAAGAGCAAGTGAGTATGATCACGTGGGAGCAGTTTTATGGGAAGGTGTGTGAACAGTATTGTAATCCGTTTGATATGAACCGAATCAAGACTGAGTTCCTTGAAATGAAGATGACACCTCAAATGATGATCGATGAGGTAGTAGAGAAGTATATGGATAAACTGAGGTTTTGCAACAATGGGTGCCAGACGAAGCGTCTCGTATCCAGCATTTTGTTAATATCATTCTGCCGGAGTACCGAACTTTCGTTAGAACAGCTACGTCGTTGTCTCAAGCTGTTGTGATGGCTAAGATGGTAGAAAGTGATGTTCAGGCCACCATAAATAGAATGTTTGATAATGTGCTACAACAAGGTGGGCAAGTATCTGGTCAATCAGGATCTAATTCTAAGAAGTCTAGTGGGTTTAAATCGAAGGGTAAATGTGGTCAGAGTAGTTCTGGGTCTGGATCAGGTAAAGGGAATTGGTGTCACACGTGTCGATCTTCTCATAGTGGTCAATGTTCTGAGGCTACAAGAAGATGTTTAAAGTGTGGTGTGGTTGGGCATGAGTCTTCAGCATGTCCGTATCCGAATAGTGTGTGTTGGAGTTGTCCTAAACCAGGGCATCGTGCAGTTAGTTTTCCGTCGAAGAGTGGTAGTTCCGGGGCAGGGTCAGGGGTGCGTTCGGCATCAGTCAGAGGGTCAACTGCCTCGAGTGGGCAGAAGAGGAAGAATCCTCCAACAGCAGAGGCTAGAGCATTTCAGATGTCGGTTGAGAATGTTGTGGCAACTGACGAAGTGATCACCGGTATGTTTCTAATCAACTCAATACCTGCTCGCGTATTGTTTGATTGTGGTGCCAATAGGTGTTTTATGTCCCTAGATTTCTGTGCTAAGTTGAATTTACCAGCTACTGTGTTACCCAAGCCGGTTAGTGTAGAAGTAGCCGATGGTAAGACCACACCCGTCACAACATATGTGTCTGGGGTTTGTATAGAGATCGAAGGGAAGTCTTTCCCGGTGACTTGTTTAGTATTACCTATTCCTAGCTTTGATGTAGTATTAGGAATGGATTGGCTGAGCTCGCTTAGAGCTAATATTAAGTGCGATATGAAGATGATTACCTTTCGTTCGATCGATGGAACCCGTGTTGTCGCCCGAGGGGAGCGGGGCGGGTATAATTTTCCATTGATAACCATGATGAAAGTGAAAAAGTCGATGGCAAAGGGTTGTGATTCATTTCTTGTGTATGTGATTGATGCGAAGAAAGAAAAGAGAACAGTGGCCGATATTCCGATAGTATCAGAATTTCCCGAAGTGTTCCCAGATGAGTTACCAGGTCTGCCGCCGGTAAGGGAAGTCGAATATAAGATTGAGTTGGTTCCTGGAACAACTCCAGTTGCAAAAGCTCCATACCGATTAGCGCTGTCTGAAATCCGTGAAATGATGTCACAGATTCAAGAGTTATTAGATCGTGGGTTTATCCGACCGAGTTCTTCACCGTGGGGTGCTCCGGTATTGTTTGTTAAAAAGAAAGATGGGTCAATGCGTATGTGTATGGATTATCGTGAATTGAACAAAATAATTGTGAAGAATAAGTATCCGTTACCTCAAATAGAGGATTTGTTCGATCAGTTACAGGGCGCTTCATTCTTTTCTAAGATAGACTTATGATCCGGGTATCATCAGGTTCGTGTTGCTGAATCAGATATACCAAAAACAGCGTTCAGAACAAGGTATGGTCATTATGAATTTCTTGTCATGCCGTTGCCGTTTGGGTTGACGAATGCGCCAGCAGTCTTCATGGATCTAATGAATAGAGTGTGTCATCCGTTCTTAGATAAGTTTGTGATTGTGTTCATAACGATATACTAGTGTATTCAAAGACAGAAAGTGAACATGCTGAACATCTGAGACAGGTTTTGAACTTGTTGAAACGTGAGCAACTATTTGCAAAATTTTCAAAATGTGAATTTTGGTTACGTGAAGTGCAGTTTTTGGGTCATGTGATTTATGCTGAAGGTATAAAGGTTGATCCGATAAAGATAGAAGCGGTAATGAATTGGAAATCTCCGAAGACTTCTACCGAGATTAAGAGTTTTCTGGGATTGGCTGGTTATTATCGCAGGTTTATCAAAGATTTTTCTAAAATAGCAGGTCGTTGACTAAGTTGACTCGTAAGGATGTAGCCTTTCGATGGACTGATGAACAGGAAAAGGCTTTTCAGATTTTGAAACAGCTACTGTGTCAGGCACCAGTGTTAGCTTTACCAGAAGGTTCAGACGACTTTGTGGTATACTGTGATGCATCATATGCTGGATTGGGTTGTGTATTAATGCAAAGAGGTAAAGTAATCGCTTACGCCTCGCGACAGTTGAAAGTTCATGAGAAGAATTATCCAGTGCATGATCTTGAAATGGCTGCAGTAGTGTTTGCTTTGAAACTGTGGAGACATTATTTGTATGAAACTCATTGTGTTATTTGTACAGATCACAAAAGTTTGTAGTATATCTTTTCACAGAAAGAATTGAATATGCGACAGAGACGGTGGCAGGAGTTGATCAAAGATTATGATTGTGAAATTAAATACCATCCGTGTAAGGAAAATTTGGTTACAGATGCGCTAAGTCGTAAAAGGTCAAGTGAAAATGTAAAATTCCTTCGTTTGAATATAACTTCAGATTTGATTAACAACTTAAGAACCGTTCAGGCCTTTGCTTTGGAGGACGAACATATTAAATCTGAACAAATGACCAAACGAAAAGTGGACTTAATTGATGACTCACATGGACTAAAGACCTTAAACAATCGTGTTTGGGTGCCTAAGCTTGGAGATTTGAGGGATTTAATTTTGACAGAAGCTCACAAATCCAGATTGACAGTACATCCGGGTAGTAATAAGATGTATCATGATTTGAAAACAGTGTATTGGTGGCCGACAATGAAAACAGATATCGCTCAATATGTCAAAAAGTGTCATATTTGTGCTCAAGTGAAGGCAGAACATCAGAAACCTTATGGTTCGTTACGTCAGTTACAGATTCCAGAGTGGAAATGGGAACATATAACGATGGATTTTGTGACCAAACTACCAAGAACTCAGAAATGACATGATATGATTTGGGTAATAGTGGATCATCTAACTAAAAGTGCTCATTTTCTTGCTACTCGTGAGACAGCTTCGTTAAGTGAGTTAGCCAATTTGTATGTGAAAGAAATAGTTAGTCGACATGGTGTGCCGTTATCGATCGTTTCAGACAGAGATTCCAGATTTGTGTCAAACTTTTGGAATAGTCTTCAACAGAATCTGGGTATACGTGTGAATTTAAGTACAACTTATCATCCTCAGACATACGGTCAGAGTGAAAGAACGATACAGACTTTGGAGGATATGTTAAGGGCTTGTGTGTTAGAATACGGTGGTTCGTGGGATACAAATTTGCCATTGGTCGAATTCGCGTATAATAATTCATATCATTCGAGTATAGGGATGCCGCCCTATGAAATGTTGTACGGTCATCGTTGCAGAACTCCGACTTGTTGGTTAGAAGTCGGGGAGAAACAATTTGCAGGTTCAGAAATTGTTCAATTGACAGCCGAAAAAGTTACAATTGCGCGAGAAAAGTAGAAAGCCGCTAGAGATAGACAGAAAATGTATGCTGATCCTCGTAGACGTTCGGTAACCTTTAGTGTGGGTGAACGAGTGTATTTAAAAGTTTCACCGTGGAAAGGGTTATCAGGTTCGGTAAACGTGGTAAGTTAGCACCGAGATTTATTGGTCCGTTTCCGATCAGTGAAGTGTTAAATGATCAGACTGTGGTGTTAGAACTTCCACCAGAATTAGCCAGTATTCATAATACATTCAACGTGTGTTATCTTCGTAAGTGTAAAGTCGATGATGAAACGCAACTCCTTCCTTTAGAAGGTTTAAGGGTCGATTTGAATAAGAAATTGGTGGAGGAGCCGGTCCGTGTAGTTGACCGAAAGGTGACTAAGTTGAGAAATAAAGAGATACCGATGGTGTTGATCGAGTGGAAACACAGTTTGGGTCCTAATCTTACGTGAGAAATGGAAGAGTTGATGAGAAATCGCTACCCTCATTTGTTTGACCAAGACCAGATTCCGAGGACGGAATCTCCTTAAGGGGGTGGATTTGTAACAGACTGAAACCCGGGCTAGTTGTAAGTGGACTATTTTGCCCTTAGGGTTTGTGCTTAGTTTTAAGTACTTTTATTTTAATTATTTTATTAGTGTTTTATTATATTTGTGTTATGTTCAGTTTGTGACAAGGGTCCCAGAACAGGTTTGTTTATTTTATTTGGACCTCGTTTGGGTTACCTAATCCTGTACGAAAGATATCAGATAACTGATAAATACCCGTGTGTTGTACAGTGTGGGAATTAATCCCAATTAAGTGACTAGTGTACTGTATTTTCTTCCCATTTCTAGAAAATTCACTAAAACACCGTACCTTCATCCCTCCCACCTAACCAAACCCTAATTCCCCATTGTTGATCTTGAGCTCGAATTGGTCATGAAATCACGTTCTTTACACTCTACTGATTCTTTTAAGGTATGAATCATGAGCTTTCATGATCAATTTAGTGTTAAAATGGTGTTTTTAAGTGTATTTGTCCAAAAACTTGATTTTGTGTCAAAATCCATGGATTTGATGTTGTTATGGTCAAATCTTTGTGGGTTTATAGTCTATAACATGTAGTAATTGAGTTGTGGTAAGTTTTGGTGTCGAAAAAGAGCTCTAGATAGAGTTTTGCTGAATTTAGCTTGAAGTCCGTAGGTTGTGTTCAGAATCTGCAGATGATGAACACAGTCGGCCAACTGTCGGTCGACAGTCGACCGACTGGCGAATGAACCGACCGACTGAGTTTGACTTTCGGCCGATTGTGAAATACCAAATAAGTCGACTGATTGGGAAAGTCAGTCGACCGGTTGTGTCAACAGTCGACCGACTGTCTACGTCAGTCGACCGATTGAGGAGACAGTCGACCGACTGTGTGTCCAGGGCAGAATGTTTTACCAAAGTACTTTTTTCTAGCCGTTATGCTACCCGTTTGTATTTTGGTGTTCAGGATGTAAATTTTGAAAATGCACAAGTGTTAAGCATGAAATTTTTAGCGGACGCATTTTTTTTACTAAGTTGCTATAATTCGCTGTCAGTGTGTCTAATCTTGATGGGAATACTATTTTAACTTGGTTTTTGCTGTTCTCGGGAGATAAAACAGGGAGGAAGCTCAGAAATAAAAACTGAGCAGTTACTGGTAATTGGTGAGTGGGTCTATCTACGGATAGAGTTTAAGTAGCCTAACATGCTACTGTGGTTGACTCCTTTACCATGCATAGTGTAGGGATTGCCATGTTAGAATAATATAGTATGTCTGATGTTGTATGTGAATTTTGTGTACACTGTGTGAATGGCACCATTCGGGCCTAGGGAAACTGGGGACTCGAGACCGTGCCTAGGAGAGGTTAGAGTCCGTATGAGGTTAACCGTTCCTAGGGGAGGTTAGGTCCATAGGCTACTGATTTTGGAGTATAGTGTGAATGATACATCCCCTGCATCTGGATAACTATACTGTGAATTGAGTAGCAGGGACTATCGGTAGACTCAGGCCCGATCAGCTGAGAGTCGTGTGCTCGTACAAGCCGCCGATCCTCGTATTGTCTTATTGTATGATAGTTGGTAATTAACAGGTACTGTTGATGTATATAGCTTGTGTGTGGCTTAAGCTATATCTGTTAGATATATTTCATTCACTTAGCGGTGAGCTAATCCCCCACATATTCTTCCCTTGCAGGTTTAAGTACTGCTAGTCAGGATGGGTATTGATGCAGAAGACATGTTTGATAACCCTACTCTGATGTGGACTTTTGTTTAAATAATGTTTTGTAATAACGTAACACTGTTGTGTAAACTTAAACTTAATTACTCAGATTAATGTAATGACGTGACCTATACTGTGTTTATTAATAAAGTCTTCCGCTGTGTTTAAAAAAAATGACCGGTGTTACAGGTTCGCTACCGTTAACGGATGTAATATATTTTCGAGTATATAGTGTAGGTTCTAACACTATGATAACGGGGTTCATGAATAGTTAAGTCTTGATAATTGGGTGCTCCGCAAACGTATAACAACTTTGGAATGAAAACGATTTAGATAATCAACGTTATGGCAATACAAAATCTTGTGGTTCAAAAACAACGTTTACTATTACACCTATGATTTCACCAACGTTTTTCGTTGACAGTTTTCTATATGTTTTCTCAGGTCCTTGAACGCTAAGTGATACATGCTTCCGCACTCTATTTTAATACTTGCTTAGATGTCGAGTATACATGCATACGTGAAGCGTCTTTTTACTTTACTAAATCATGTCGCATAGGTTTCATTTGTACGTTAACATTGTAATGTAACTAGTCGTTGAACTACTTTTGTAAACTGATAATGCTAAAAATGAACATATATTTCATAGCATTATCCCTCAAGAAAGACAAGCTTTTAGTTGCAATTGTTCTATTTACAAGTGATATTCGTTTAAATAATAAAAGGTGAAGACAAAAGACAGATTCGACGAATTGAAGACGCAAACGACCAAAAAGCTCAAAAGTACAAAGTACAATCAAAGTGGTTCAAATTATTGATGAGAAACGTCTCAAAATTACAAGAGTACAAGACGCAAAACGCAAAGTACAAGATATTAAATTGTACGCAAGGACGTTCGAAAATCCGGAACCGGGACCAGAGTCAACTCTCAACGCTCGACGCAACGGACTAAAAATTACAAGTCAACTATGCACATGAATATAATATAATATATAATTAATTCTTAAAATTATTTATATATTATATTATTTAATAAAACCGTCGGCAAGAAGCAAACAATCGATTGTGAGCTGGATTCCTGCTTCATGCGATCGCATGGCCTGGAGGCTATATTCCCATGCGATCGCATGAGCCACTTTTTCTGGCCACATCCCTATAAATGTCAGTCTGGTGCTCGAGTTTATGATACCATCTATCTCTCTCTCAAACGTATTATATATATATATATATATATATATATATATATATATATATATATATATATATATATATATATATATATATATTATAATTTTAATTTTAATTTTAATTTTAATTTTAATAATAATAAGGGTATGTTAGCGAATGTTGTAAGGGTGTAAGTCGAAATTCTGTCCGTGTAATGCTACGCTATTATTAATCATTGTAAGTTATGTTCAACCTTTTTAAATTAATGTCTCGTAGCTAAGTTATTATTATGCTTATTTAAGCCGAAGTAATCATGATGTTGGGTTAAATATTAAAGACGAGGTAATTGGGCTTTGTACCATAATTGAGGTTTGGACAAAAGAACGACACTTGTGGAAATTAGACTATGGGCTATTAATGGGCTTTATATTTGTTTAATTAAATGATAGTTTGTTAATTTAATATAAAGATTTACAATTGGACGTACCTATAAATGACCACATACACTCGATCGGACACGATGGGCGGGATATTTAGAAGTACTAATAATCGTTCATTTAACCGGACACGGGAATGGATTAATAGTCTATGGACTTATTAAAACAAGGGTGAATTATACACAAGGAAAATTGGTGTAATTATAGTTTAAGTCCCCAATTAGTTGGAATATTTGACTTCGGATATAAGGATAATTTGACGAGGACACTCGCACTTTATATTTATGACTGATGGACTGTTATGGACAAAAACCAGACAGACATATTGAATAATCCAGGACAAAGGACAATTAACCCATGGTAATAAACTAAAATCAACACGTCAAACATCATGATTACAGAAGTTTAAATAAGCATAATTCCTTTATTTCATATTTAATTGCACTTTTAATTATCGCACTTTAATTTATTGTCATTTTATTTATCGCACTTTTATTCATCGCAATTTCATTTTCGTTATTTACTTTACGCTTAAAATTAAGTTATATTTATTTTTTTTACATTAGGTTTTAACTGCGACTTAAGTTTTAAAATCGACAAACCGGTCATTAAACGGTAAAAACCCCCTTTTATAATAATAATACTAGTTATATTTATATTTATATTTATACAAATATAGTTTTTAAAAATATAGCGTTAAACTTGGCTAGCTCCCTGTGGAACGAACCGGACTTACTAAAAACTACACTACTGTACGATTAGGTACACTGCCTATAAGTGTTGTAGCAAGGTTTAGGTATATCCACTCTATAAATAAATAAATAACTTGTGTAAAATTGTATCGTATTTAATAGTATTTAGCAGCAAAAATACTACTATTTTATACCCCTTCGCTTTAACATCAAGTATTTTTGGCGCCGCTGCCGGGGACATAACATCGCCGAAAGCGCAACGCTATATAAAGAAAAAAAATTAATTTACTTTTATAAAAATACGTTTTAAAAATACAAAAATATAAAAAGAAAAACAAAATTTATATATTTTTAAGAGTTTATTAAATATATATATAAAATTATAAAATATTTCTATTTCTATTTTTTTTTTTGTAAAAATATAAGTTTTTATTTAATTTTATATAAATACTTTAATTAATTATAAAATAGAAAATTAAAAACAGAAAAAAAAATAAGTAAAAGAATCGGGCTACACTGTAGCAGCCCAATTTGTGACCTGAATATTTGGGCCATGCGATCGCATGGATCCGAAGGCAAAAACTCATGCGACCGCATGAAGTGCTCTGACACGCCACATCTGATCCTAGTACTGCATTAATTACGGAGTAATTATAATTATTATTATTAAAAACCCTAATTAGGGTTAATTATAATATTAATTATTTTAGTTTTTAGTTCAAATTTATATTTTAAGTTTTATTTAGTTTTATTAAATATATAAACTTGATACTTTTATAAAATAAATAATATAAAAATAATATTTTTATAAAAATTAGTAATTTTATCATTTTTGTCCCTTTTTATAAATTGTATATTTTTATTATGTAGTACGTAATTTGTATTTTTATCGCTCGTAATTAATTTTATTATAGTATTTGCCGTAGTTTTTTTTTTATTTCTAGATTTTTAGGATTTGCCGTAAAATCACTTAAGTGCTTTTTCTTTAGATTAAGATTTAGGTGCTTTAAAATTTTGCGACGCCGTTTTATAAATTTTAGTACTTTTTAAGTTATTACCGTTTTGGATATAGAATTTCTTTTAAGCTTTAATATTTTTAGACGCAACTTTTAATTATTAGTTTTTAGACTTTTAAGTTTCGACGCGCTACGTTCTTTTTATTTTTTTTCGACCTTTTATTTTTCGACGTTTTTCCACGCGCTCTTTTTCTTTCTTATTTCTCGACGCTCTAGTTTTTAGGACTTAGAATTTTTTTTCTATTTCTTCTCTAAAATTTCAAAATGAAAAATTATTTTAAGCTGTTAAATTGATAGACATCCAAAATTTTCTGGTTCGTAGTAATAGTTGGATTTGTTAGTGGCGAGTTGTGGGCTTCCGATTTAAAGGGTCCTGGCTACCTGCTGCATCTATTGGCTATTCGAAACGTGGGCAAAATCAGAAAAGTCTATTAATTTAATAACTTATATAATTTTTATCTTTTATAACTAATAGGATATTCAGTGAATGCACCGAGCAAAATGTTTACCACCTTTCATACGTTCATCACCTGTAACTGGATCAAGACATCTAGCCAATATTGTCGCCGTTGATTTTTCCTTAGAATCATCATCCAGTCGACCAAGTACTCCAATTCAAATTTCCGATAATCCATTTTTTGAACCCGACCTCACAATTGAGAATCCGGAGGATATTCAGGGACAATTCAGAGATCCTGAACCATTAATTTTTCCTCCGGAACCACCAATCATTCAAACAGAGATTGTCGAGGAACAAACCATTAAATCATAATCCTCTAGTGATTCAGATTCAACAAATTCAATCATGGAAAATCTGGAACCTCTAAGTATGGAAGACCGAATGAGAGCTAAACGAACTGGCCAAGGTCACGCAATTACTCAACCTGACATTAATGCACCAGATTATGAAATCAAAGGACAAATCCTACACATGGTAACTAATCAATGCCAATTTAGTGGTGCGCCGAAGGAAGATCCAAATGAACATCCTCGTACCTTTAATAGGATCTGTACTTTATTTAAAATAAGAGAAGTGGAGGATGAACAGATATATCTCATGTTATTTCCCTGGACTTTAAAGGGAGAAGCCAAAGATTGGTTAGAATCGTTACCTGAAGGGGCGATTGATACATGGGACGTTTTAGTTGAAAATTTTCTTAAACAATTCTTTCCGGCATCTAAAGCCGTGAGACTTCAAGGAGAAATTGTTACGTTTACGCAAAAGCCAAACGAAACTCTATATGAAGCGTGAACAAGATTTGGAAAGTTATTGAGAGGATGTCCGCAACATGGTTTAGACACTTATCAAATAGTACAAATATTCTACCAAGGATGCGACATCACTACACGAAAAGACATCGATATAGCAGCTGGTGGTTCCATTATGAAGAAAACCGCAACTGAAGCTTACAAAATTATTGATAACACTGCTTCTCACTCACATGAGTGGCACCAAGAAAAAGATATCATTAGATCATCTAAAGCAGCTAGAGCTGATTCTAGCCATGACTTTGATTCCATTTCTGCAAAGATAGATGCTGTCGAAAGACGAATGGAAAAGATGACTAAAGATATTCACTCAATAAGAATTAGTTGTGAGCAGTGTGGAGGACCACATTTGACAAAAGATTGTTTCAGTATTGAACAAAAAATGGAACAAAGAGAGAATGTTTCATATATAAACCAAAGGCTTGAAAATAATTATCAGAATAATTATCAACCGCCAAGACCAATCTACAATCAAAACCAGAATTATAACTGAAATGTTCCATACAACAACCAACAAGGTCCTAGCAATCAGCAAGTATCTAACAATACTTACAATCAACAAAGACATATTTTTCAAAACAAACCACCACAAACTGATGATAAAAAGCCAAATTTAGAAGATATGATGTCGAAGCTAGTTGAATCTCAAACGCAGTTTTTCATATCTCAGAAATAAACCAATGAACAAAATGCTCAAGCATTTCGAAATCAACAAGCTTTTATTCAAAATCTGGAACAAGAAGTAAGTAACCTAGCAAGGTTAATAGGTGAAAGAAAATCGAGAAGTCTACCTAGCGATACAAATGCTAACCCTCGGAATGAAACAGTTAAAGCCATTACCACAAGAAATGGTATTACACTTAAACCACCTGAAATACCTATAATTTATGATGACTCTATTCCTACAACACAAGAACCACAACCTGAGCAAGATAAGGAAACAGAACCGGTAGTTGAAAAGGTTAATGAAGATAACACAGTTAAGGCTAAACCTTATGTTAAACCATACCAACCACCACTTCCTTACCCGAGTAAAATGAGAAAAGAGATACTTGAAGCCGAGCAATCCAAATTCTTGGATATGTTTAAACAAATAAATGTCAACCTTCCTTTCATTGATGTAATTTCAGGAATGCCAAGATATGCTAAATTTTTGAAAGACCTAATCACAAATAGAAAGAAAATGGAAGAACTCTCGGCTGTTACAATGAATGCTAATTGTTCCGCAGTACTGTTGAATAAGATACCAGAAAAATTATCATATCCAGGAAGTTTCACAATTCCATGTTTTCTGGGTAGTCTTAGTTCAATAGAAGCATTTGCAAATTTAGGTGCTAGTATAAATTTAATGTCGTATTCACTATACACTAAACTAGACCTTGGAGAATTGAAACCAACACGAATAAGTATACAACTAGCCGATCGATCAGTAAAATATCCTAGAGGGATAATGGAGAACATGCTAGTTAAAGTTGGTACTTTAGTATTTCCTGTAGATTTTGTTATTCTGGATATGGAAGAAGATTCTCGAGTTCCTCTCATATTAGGAAGACCATTCTTAAACACGGCTAAAGCAATAATAGACGTGTTTGGTAAGAAACTGACCCTAAGTATAGAGGACGAGAGTGTTACCTTTTCTGTTGATAGAGCCATGCAACAACCGCAATCTGCAGATGATACATGTTATTATATTCAAACTATAGATTCA
Organism: Rutidosis leptorrhynchoides; assembly: GCF_046630445.1. NCBI lineage: Eukaryota > Viridiplantae > Streptophyta > Magnoliopsida > Asterales > Asteraceae > Rutidosis > Rutidosis leptorrhynchoides. The sequence goes on from NC_092334.1 coordinate 547,957,996, forward strand.
CATGCAGAATTGTTAGAAGAATTTCCAGAATTACAAGGAACAGGAGAATGTTCTTTAGGAGAAGGAACTGAAATAATTGATGAAACTGAAATGTTAGCTACACTTATGGCTAATGGATATGAACCAACAACAGAAGAAATTCAAATGCTAAAAGAAGAAGACAGATATCGATACAAATCATCGATAGAAGAACCACCGACATTAGAGTTAAAGCCACTTCCAAACCATTTGGAATACGCTTATTTACATGGTGAATCTGAATTACCTGTAATAATATCGTCTTCTCTTACTGAAAATGAAAAATCTCAACTCATTTCTGTGCTAAAAGCTCATAAACCAGATATTGCATGGAAGATTCATGATATTAAAGGAATAAGTCCTTCGTATTGCACACATAAATCCCTAATGGAAGAAGGTCATAAAAAGTATGTGCAACGCCAATGAAGACTAAATCCTAATATGCAAGATATTGTTAAGAAAGAAATTATTAAACTGCTAGATGCAGGTTTAATTTATCCAATCTCTGATAGTCCATGGGTAAGCCCAGTTCAATGCGTACCTAAGAAGGGTGGCATGACTGTCATAACAAATGAGAAAAATGAGCTTATTCCTACTAGGACTGTGAAAGGACCCGTTCATATACATTATAAACGATTCACAATAGTTGATTACATCGCGAGGTATTTTGACCTCTATATGATACATTTTACAAACATTGCATTCGTTTTTAAAAGACAAACTTTCTTTACAACGAAAGTTGACGGCATGCACACCATTTCATAATACATCCAACTATAATTGACATAATAATAATCTTGTTGAACTCAATGACTCGAATGCAACGTCTTTCAAAATATACCATGAATGACTCCAAGTAATATCCTTAAAATGAGCTAATGCACAGCGGAAGATTTCTTTAATACCTGAGAATAAACATGCTTTAAAGTGTCAACCAAAAGGTTGGTGAGTTCATAGGTTTATCATAACAATCATTTCAATATATTAATAGACCACAAGATTTCCGTTTATAAATATATGTACACTCGCAAGTGTATAAATGTATTCTATAAGTTGTAGGAACCCGGTAACAAGCCTTAACGTTCATGTTTTACCCTCTGAAGTACACCAGATCAGGTGTGTTTAAAATAACCTCGAAGTACTAAAGCATCCCATAGTCAGGATGAGGTTTGTCAGGCCCAATAGATCTATCTTTAGGATTCGCGCCTACCGTACATAGACAAGTAGTTTAATGTTACCAAGCTAAGGGTATATTTCTGGTTTAAACCCACGTAGAATTAGTTTTAGTACTTGTTCCTATTTCGTAAAACATTTATAAAAAAACAGCGCATGTATTCTCAGTCCCAAAAATATATATAAAAGGGAGCAAATGAAACTCACCATACTGTATTTCGTAGTAAAAATACATATAACGTCATTTAACAAGTGCAAGGTTGGCCTCGGATTCACGAACCTATATTAATTATATATATTTATATGTTGGTCAATATTTGTCTAACAATTTTTGGTCAAGTCATAGTGTACCACAATCCTAATGCTCGAGACTAATATGCAAAAGTCAACAAAAGTCAACTTGACCCAAAATGACTTCTAAAATTTATACGTGTTTATTATATAACTTAACTATAGTCGTTTTATATGTTTAAATATATTTATTAGATTTTATAATAATAAAAGTCATTTATTAATAAAAATTTATATTAACGTTTATATATGATAAAATATACTTTTATATATCTTAAGTAGTAAAATTTATAAAGTTCACTTAATATCTTCAAACTATAGTGGTAAGTATTATTAATGTAATTATATTACGCGTGGTGAAAAATATCTTTGTATCCCCTATTTATTTGATAAAATAATATTGATCATAATAATAATAAGTAAAAGTTGTATTATTTTGTAATAATAATTATTATTATTCTATAAAAAAATAACAATATTTATATTTACTAAAAATGTTATTATGATAAAATGATAATACTAACATAATAGTAATAATTATATTTTATAATAACAATGATATTTCTATTAAAATAATAACGACGATAGTAATAATAATCATTTTAACAATAATACTAAAATTCAGTTGACTATAACTTCAAATCCGTTCATCGAAACCATTCGATATCTAAATGAAAAGTTCTTAATTTTTCGCTAGCTTTCCAATGACATGCATATCATATACCCTATCTCAGTAGCATATGTATCTAATTCAGGATTCAACAAACCTATCTAAGGACAATATCGAATGTACAAGCATGCATAATCCTATATACTCAAGCACTAGTCAGGGATACACTATTGATATATAAAAGTTAAGTTATGAGTGCTCACGTATCAATATTGAGATTCAATATTGCAGGAAAGTACGTAGACGCAACGGAGATGATAAACACTAGATTGACCTCACGAGCATACCCATGAACCATACCCATCACCTCCATAGCTATAACCCATAATTTCCTTAGCTTCGACTCATTTAAAAAAACTATTTTGAAATCACTCGGACATCACTCCGTGGTAAAATTTTTTGTATACTAATAATATCTTGAAATAATATAGAGCAAATATATATATATATGTAAATCGATTGAGAGAGTTTAGAGAAATATATTTTCAAGTTTCTATGAAATAATGAAACCTATTGAATTCTATTTATAATAGATTTTTGAATTATTAAAGTGAATTATTAAAGTATGAATTATTAAAGTGAATTATTAAAGTATGAATTATTAAAGTGAATTATTAAAGTATGAATTATTAAAGTGAATTATTAAAGTATGAATTATTAAAGTAAAAGTAAAGTAAAGGTAAAGTTAAAGTATAGTAAAAGTATAAAAACTATGTATGTATAATACGCGTATAAATATATATAATATTAATTTAAATCATTATATATATTTAATGAAATAAAATATAAATATCGTTATATTTATTATACTGGTTAAGTAATGAGTTGTCAAAAGTGATTCTAGATATTTATAAAAGTTATATACGTTTTAATAATAAAGTTCCTTTTAAACTGAAAACGTTTTTGTACGTTTGAAAATAGATTAATAGAATATTATGGAAACCAATTCTCCACTAGCTTTTGTCTAACTTTCGTAAATGACACTTTTTATTTTTATTTATAAATAGCTTTACAAATTATTCTGAATATCGTTAAGAGGAGTAGATTTCTCAAATCATAGTGGACCTCTCAACAGAGACTTGTAATCATAATTCAATGTTTCTGATAATTCAATCATTTAATATATATTTTTTTAATTTCGTCGATAATCATATTGAAATAAATACGTCCATATAAAGCATTATACTTTTAAATACTTTGTTGACATTTTCAATTTATAACATATACACATATACATACATATTCATATATGTTCATTTAATGGTTCGTGAATCATTGGAATTTGGTCGAGGTTTAAATGAATGTATAAACATAGTTTAAAATCCTTGAGATTTAACTTAACAAGCATTGCTTATCGTGTCAGAATAATATAAAGATAAAGTTTAAATTTAGTCGGAAATTTCCGGGTCGTCACAGTACCTACCCGTTAAAGAAATTTCGTCCCCGAAATTTGATAGAGGTCGTTATGGCTAACAATGAGAATGTTATTATGACGATTATGAAGTTTTATCATGTCTAAGAAGTATGGATAAAATAATTCGATTACTCAAAGCGTATGAGGGAAGTTATCGTAAATGAAGGAAATAAGATTATAGTGATTCGTCATATCTTTTGACGTCATCACAATTGATCTCCGAATATAAAAAAAATCTTTGTAATCTATGTTGGATTTGATGCTTCGGTGATTAAGGAGATTATGATTCTCTTCGAACTAATACGATAATCCATCTTGATTTCTCTGTCGGGTATTTCACTATAAATCCACCTCCTTCGTTTCCTTACAACTCACACCTTCTATTCTTTCTCCCTCAACTCATATTTTAAAGTATTTGTCAATATGCTTCATCCAGTACTGATTCTCGATATACTCCTCACTTTCATATCTGTCGTTCTTCTTTTTCATCTGCCTCCGGAAGAATCTATTTACTTCTACTATACTCTCGGTTTTATAGTGTTTTTAGTTCTTTCGTGTCTTTATATTGCTATATGCATCGATATATACGGTTTATAATTTTTGGGTGGTTGTTGGGTTTTATATCTTCCCTTATATTTCAAAGCCCCTGCTTTTGTCTTCTATAATCATTGACATCCATAGTTAATGCTCCCTTCTATTTGCTACGATTTATACTCCAATTTCTATTTTGGAGTTTTGTCCTTTCGTTTCTTCTTCTTGCGATTAAGCAACGTTTGTAATGGTCCAGTATTCGCAGATATGAATTTCAGAATGAACATAGTTAATGTTCTAAGAAGGAAATGGTAATGGCACGATCTTGATTTGTTAATTTACCAGAATACCCTGAAAAGACCGAATCATCAAGAAAATATATTCTTGATATTTTTAGAGATTAAATAGAATACAAGAGTCGTGTAACATGGAATATGATGACGGCATGGTCTGTGAATCGTCATGTCTCATTAGAAACTCAGCATGACTTACTGTAATATAATCACGTTGATCAAGTGTCATTATATTATACTAACTCATGCTTCAGTTCCCAACACTACTTCAAAACATTCATAATTTAAACTCGAAAGTTTATAGAATATAGAAACTAATAGTTTCTTATATGATGTAACACTGATAGCGCAAAGAGATAAATGACTTCAGATAAGATTAGTTGTGAAAATATCTTCAGAAATATCGCGAATATTTATAATGAAAGATATGATAATATCTTAGAATTTCTAATATTGATGGTTGATGATGAAGATTTGTCTGTAAAGGTTTAGAATAAAGAGTAAGGTATTCGTTAATGACTTTAGCAGGCACTGAATCATTTGGATTCTTTGAAGGCAGATTTAGTCTTTGTGATTTGTCCACAGCCTCCTTCATAGTCTGTTCAATCCGTTTTCCAGTTCCAAACCTTCTCTTTTTCTCAGCTTTACCACCTTACTATTCTTTGTCATCAAACTTTTTACTGTTAAGATCGTTTACAGTTTTTGATGCTTCGTCAACATTTCAAGAACTAGTTTGCAGTTCAAAATATTTTTCAGAACTTCACATTCAAAGTATGTAAGTCCAGGAGATAGACGTTTTATGTACACATATAACTGTTGGCGTAGACATGCTGCGAGATTTCAAAATACTGGTTAATGTTTTTCGATGATTCGTATGACAATTCTCGTTACAAGATGCGAATGAGTAAATGATGTGATTTCAATAAATATAATGATTTTTCAAAAAGTCAAAGATAATTGAAGTTGTTGGTAAGTTTATTGCTAAGGTGGCGAGATATGAAAGGTCCTCAGTAACGATGACAAAAGGGCAACGTATCTATCGAGGTTATAATAAGACTAGTCCAACTGAAAAGTCAAAGTTGACTTGCTGGATCTGTGACAAAACTGTCTACTTTGAAAAGGAATTGAAAAGTCATTTTAGCTAATAAATGCCAAAGGTTCTGACACGGATACGCGTTGAACTATGACTTTGGCTTCGAGAGCTTTTTAGGTACATAAATGTGGGTAATATGTGGTTGGATCATCATCTCGATTGTTCATTGTTTGAAGTGTCTTCGAAAATTTCGGAGAGTTTGAACACAGTTTGTAATCGTTAATATACATATGATGTTCTAACACGGTTTTGAAGTCAAAGTATAGCTTTGAAAGATGTAGGAATCTAAGAGTGATGTCTTCTGTTAAATCATGACTTGGATTTTGATTTGTCAAAATCAGAATGCGTAATCAAATTTGGGTGAGAATGGTTGTTTTGATTTCTATACAAGAATGTATATTGTTGTGAGATTTTGGGAGTATAGTTGATGATTTGCTTAATCAGATTCGAAAAATATAATATATTAATTGTGAATTTATATATCTCTCGGGTATTACCTACCCGTTAAAAAAAATTTCACAATTAATATTTTGTACAACAGAATTTTATTACAGTCTTTATGAAAATATATATGTGCATATTTTCTTCAGATGTAACATAGATTTAATGAGTTAATATTAAATTAAACTCATTTGATTTACGGGTGAAACTAGAACTGAATAATCCCTAAAGACTTTAGAAATTACATAACTTTTACGGAGTATTTATTCAATAAAATTGAAATTATGAATTAATACTTCGTTATTTGTTGGTGTTTGTAACCCTTGCACCATATTCTCTAAAGCCACTACTCGAGCGCGAAGCTCGTTGACTTCTTGTATTACACCGGGGTGATTGTCGGTTCGGACGAGCGGATAAATAAAATCTAGAATTTGATGTAGTATATAATCGTGACGAGATATTCTGAAAATGAGAGAGAAAATGGTGTTTCGGACCGGTTCGCCGGTAAGTGCTTCAGGTTCATCGCCAAGAGGGCAATGTGGTGGATGGAAGGGATCACCTTCTTCTTGTCTCCAATTATTGAGGAGGCAACGAACCTATCCCCAATTCATTCATAATAGATGATGGCTAATTGGTTGATCCATTCCGGTCACACTGCTTTCGGAGCTTGAGTGGGATTCCATATCGGAATTCGAGGGACTTGAACTAATGACGAATTCCATTTCGTTCGATTGAATAAAGAATTTTTCGATATGAAATGATTTTTCGGCTATCGGGTGGTATTCTAATTACATAGAATATCTATATATATAGCGCAAAAGATTTTGTAGATTACGGAGGAAATTACGGGATACGTCAGGCAAAGTTTACAGTAACAGATACGCTAAGATATGGATTAGCAGATACGCTAAGATATGAATTTTGTCTATACACTATTCATGAAATCAATGCAGTAAGACGTGTCTAGACTAAGAATGATAAGCAGGCAATTTCCGAAAAAAATGATAAGCAAAACTTTTGACATGCAGACACGGTCGAAGTCCAGGCTCATTAATGCATCCTAACGACTATCAGTTAGACACACTAATGCAGACCTGGTTCGCTAAGACCACCGCTCTGATACCAACTGAAAGGACCCGTTCATATACATTATAAACGATTCACAATAGTTGATTACATCGCGAGGTATTTTGACCTCTATATGATACATTTTACAAGCATTGCATTCGTTTTTAAAAGACAAACTTTCTTTACAACGAAAGTTGACGGCATGCACACCATTTCATAATACATCCAACTATAATTGACATGATAATAATCTTGTTGAACTCAATGACTCGAATGCAACGTCTTTCAAAATATACCATGAATGACTCCAAGTAATATCCTTAAAATGAGCTAATGCACAGCGGAAGATTTCTTTAATACCTGAGAATAAACATGCTTTAAAGTGTCAACCAAAAGGTTGGTGAGTTCATAGGTTTATCATAACAATCATTTCAATATATTAATAGACCACAAGATTTCTGTTTATAAATATATGTACACTCGCAAGTGTATAAATGTATTCTATAAGTTGTAGGAACCCGGTAACAAGCCTTAACGTTCATGTTTTACCCTCTGAAGTACACCAGATCAGGTGTGTTTAAAATAACCTCGAAGTACTAAAGCATCCCATAGTCAGGATGAGGTTTGTCAGGCCCAATAGATCTATCTTTAGGATTCGCGCCTACCGTACATAGACAAGTAGTTTAATGTTATCAAGCTAAGGGTATATTTCTGGTTTAAACCCACGTAGAATTAGTTTTAGTACTTGTTCCTATTTCGTAAAACATTTATAAAAAAACAGCGCATGTATTCTCAGTCCCAAAAATATATATAAAAGGGAGCAAATGAAACTCACCATACTGTATTTCGTAGTAAAAATACATATAACGTCATTTAACAAGTGCAAGGTTGGCCTCGGATTCACGAACCTATATTAATTATATATATTTATATGTTGGTCAATATTTGTCTAACAATTTTTGGTCAAGTCATAGTGTACCACAATCCTAATGCTCGAGACTAATATGCAAAAGTCAACAAAAGTCAACTTGACCCAAAATGACTTCTAAAATTTATACGTGTTTATTATATAACTTAACTATAGTCGTTTTATATGTTTAAATATATTTATTAGATTTTATAATAATAAAAGTCATTTATTAATAAAAATTTATATTAACGTTTATATATGATAAAATATACTTTTATATATCTTAAGTAGTAAAATTTATAAAGTTCACTTAATATCTTCAAACTATAGTGGTAAGTATTATTAATGTAATTATATTACGCGTGGTGAAAAATATCTTTGTATCCCCTATTTATTTGATAAAATAATATTGATCATAATAATAATAAGTAAAAGTTGTATTATTTTGTAATAATAATTATTATTATTCTATAAAAAAATAACAATATTTATATTTACTAAAAATGTTATTATGATAAAATGATAATACTAACATAATAGTAATAATTATATTTTATAATAACAATGATATTTCTATTAAAATAATAACGACGATAGTAATAATAATCATTTTAACAATAATACTAAAATTCAGTTGACTATAACTTCAAATCCGTTCATCGAAACCATTCGATATCTAAATGAAAAGTTCTTAATTTTTCGCTAGCTTTCCAATGACATGCATATCATATACCCTATCTCAGTAGCATATGTATCTAATTCAGGATTCAACAAACCTATCTAAGGACAATATCGAATGTACAAGCATGCATAATCCTATATACTCGAGCACTAGTCAGGGATACACTATTGATATATAAAAGTTAAGTTATGAGTGCTCACGTATCAATATTGAGATTCAATATTGCAGGAAAGTACGTAGACGCAACGGAGATGATAAACACTAGATTGACCTCACGAGCATACCCATGAACCATACCCATCACCTCCATAGCTATAACCCATAATTTCCTTAGCTTCGACTCATTTAAAAAAACTATTTTGAAATCACTCGGACATCACTCCGTCGTAAAATTTTTTGTATACTAATAATATCTTGAAATAATATAGAGCAAATATATATATATATGTAAATCGATTGAGAGAGTTTAGAGAAATATATTTTCAAGTTTCTATGAAATAATGAAACCTATTGAATTCTATTTATAATAGATTTTTGAATTATTAAAGTGAATTATTAAAGTATGAATTATTAAAGTGAATTATTAAAGTATGAATTATTAAAGTGAATTATTAAAGTATGAATTATTAAAGTGAATTATTAAAGTATGAATTATTAAAGTTAAAGTAAAGTAAAAGTAAAGTAAAGGTAAAGTTAAAGTATAGTAAAAGTATAAAAACTATGTATGTATAATACGCGTATAAATATATATAATATTAATTTAAATCGTTATATATATTTAATGAAATAAAATATAAATATCGTTATATTTATTATACTGGTTAAGTAATGAGTTGTCAAAAGTGATTCTAGATATTTATAAAAGTTATATACGTTTTAATAATAAAGTTCCTTTTAAACTGAAAACGTTTTTGTACGTTTGAAAATAGATTAATAGAATATTATGGAAACCAATTCTCCACTAGCTTTTGTCTAACTTTCGTAAATAACACTTTTTATTTTTATTTATAAATAGCTTTACAAATTATTCCGAATATCGTTAAGAGGAATAGATTTCTCAAATCATAGTGGACCTCTCAACAGAGACTTGTAATCATAATTCAATGTTTCTGATAATTCAATCATTTAATATATATTTTTTTAATTTTGTCGATAATCATATTGAAATAAATACGTCCATATAAAGCATTATACTTTTAAATACTTTGTTGACATTTTCAATTTATAACATATACACATATACATACATATTCATATATGTTCATTTAATGGTTCGTGAATCATTGGAATTTGGTCGAGGTTTAAATGAATGTATAAACATAGTTTAAAATCCTTGAGATTTAACTTAACAAGCATTGCTTATCGTGTCAGAATAATATAAAGATAAAGTTTATATTTAGTCGGAAATTTCCGGGTCGTCACAGTACCTACCCGTTAAAGAAATTTCGTCCCCGAAATTTGATAGAGGTCGTTATGGCTAACAATGAGAATGTTATTATGACGATTATGAAGTTTTATCATGTCTAAGAAGTATGGATAAAATAATTCGATTACTCAAAGCGTATGAGGGAAGTTATCGTAAATGAAGGAAATAAGATTATAGTGATTCGTCATATCTTTTGACGTCATCACAATTGATCTCTGAATTTAAAGAAAATCTTTGTAATCTATGTTGGATTTGATGCTTTGGTGATTAAGGAGATTATGATTCTCTTCAAACTAATACGATAATCCATCTTGATTTCTCTGTCGGGTATTTCATTATAAATCCACCTCCTTCGTTTCCTTACAACTCACACCTTCTATTCTTTCTCCCTCAACTCATATTTTAAAGTATTTGTCAATATGCTTCATCCAGTACTGATTCTCGATATACTCCTCACTTTCATATCTGTCGTTCTTCTTTTTCATCTGCCTCCGGAAGAATCTATTTACTTCTACTATACTCTCGGTTTTATAGTGTTTTTAGTTCTTTCGTGTCTTTATATTGCTATATGCATTGATATATACGGTTTATAATTTTTGGGTGGTTGTTGGGTTTTATATCTTCCCTTATATTTCAAAGCCCCTGCTTTTGTCTTCTATAAGCATTGACATCCATAGTTAATGCTCCCTTCTATTTGCTACGATTTATACTCCAATTTCTATTTTGGATTTTTGTCCTTTCGTTTCTTCTTCTTGCGATTAAGCAACGTTTGTAATGGTCCAGTATTCGCAGATATGAATTTCAGAATGAACATAGTTAATGTTCTAAGAAGGAAATGGTAATGGCACGATCTTGATTTGTTAATTTACCAGAATACCCTGAAAAGACCGATTCATCAAGAAAATATATTCTTGATATTTTTAGAGATTAAATAGAATACAAGAGTCGTGTAACATGGAATATGATGACGGCATGGTCTGTGAATCGTCATGTCTCATTAGAAACTCAGCATGACTTACTGTAATATAATCACGTTGATCAAGTTTCATTATATTATACTAACTCATGCTTCAGTTCCCAACACTACTTCAAAACATTCATAATTTAAACTCGAAAGTTTATAGAATATAGAAACTAATAGTTTCTTATATGATGTAACACTGATAGCGCAAAGAGATAAATGACTTCAGATAAGATTAGTTGTGAAAATATCTTCAGAAATATCGCGAATATTTATAATGAAAGATATGATAATATCTTAGAATTTCTAATATTGATGGTTGATGATGAAGATTTGTCTGTAAAGGTTTAGAATAAAGAGAAAGGTATTCGTTAATGACTTTAGCAGGCACTGAATCATTTGGATTCTTTGAAGGCAGATTTAGTCTTTGTGATTTGTCCACAGCCTCCTTCATAGTCTGTTTAATCCGTTTTCCAGTTCCAAACCTTCTCTTTTTCTCAGCTTTACCACCTTACTATTCTTTGTCATCAAACTTTTTACTGTTAAGATCGTTTACAGTTTTTGATGCTTCGTCAACATTTCAAGAACTAGTTTGCAGTTCAAAATATTTTTCAGAACTTCACATTCAAAGTATGTAAGTCCAGGAGATAGACGTTTTACGTACACATATAACTGTTGGCGTAGACATGCTGCGAGATTTCAAAATACTGGTTAATGTTTTTCGATGATTCGTATGACAATTCTCGTTACAAGATGCGAATGAGTAAATGATGTGATTTCAATAAATATAATGATTTTTCGAAAAGTCAAAGATAATTGAAGTTGTTGGTAAGTTTATTGCTAAGGTGGCAAGATATGAAAGGTCCCCAGTAACGATGACAAAAGGGCAACGTATCTATCGAGGTTATAATAAGACTAGTCCAACTGAAAAGTCGAAGTTGACTTGCTGGATCTGTGACAAAACTGTCTACTTTGAAAAGGAATTGAAAAGGAATTGAAAAGTCATTTTAGCTAATAAATGCCAAAGGTTCTGACACGGATACGCGTTGAACTATGACTTTGGCTTCGAGAGCTTTTTAGGTACATAAATGTGGGTAATATGTGGTTGGATCATCATCTCGATTGTTCATTGTTTGAAGTGTCTTCGAAAATTTCGGAGAGTTTGAACACAGTTTGTAATCGTTAATATACATATGATGTTCTAACACGGTTTTGAAGTCAAAGTATAGCTTTGAAAGATGTAGGAATCTAAGAGTGATGTCTTCTGTTAAATCATGACTTGGATTTTGATTTGTCAAAATCAGAATGCGTAATCAAATTTGGGTGAGAATGGTTGTTTTGATTTCTATACAAGAATGTATATTGTTGTGAGATTTTGGGAGTATAGTTGATGATTTGCTTAATCAGATTCGAAAAATGTAATATATTAATTGTGAATTTATATATCTCTCGGGTATTACCTACCCGTTAAAAAAAATTTCACAATTAATATTTTGTACAACAGAATTTTATTACAGTCTTTATGAAAATATATATGTGCATATTTTCTTCAGATGTAACATAGATTTAATGAGTTAATATTAAATTAAACTCATTTGATTTACGGGTGAAACTAGAACTGAATAATCCCTAAAGACTTTAGAAATTACATAACTTTTACGGAGTATTTATTCAATAAAATTGAAATTATGAATTAATACTTCGTTATTTGTTGGTGTTTGTAACCCTTGCACCATATTCTCTAAAGCCACTACTCGAGCGCGAAACTCGTTGACTTCTTCTATTACACCGGGGTGATTGTCGGTTCGGACGAGCGGATAAATAAAATCTAGAATTTGATGTAGTATATAATCGTGACGAGATATTCTGAAAATGAGAGAGAAAATGGTGTTTCGGACCGGTTCGCCGGTAAGTGCTTCAGGTTCATCGCCAAGAGGGCAATGTGGTGGATGGAAGGGATCACCTTCTTCTTGTCTCCAATTATTGAGGAGGCAACGAACCTATCCCCAATTCATTCATAATAGATGATGGCTAATTGGTTGATCCATTCCGGTCACACTGCTTTCGGAGCTTGAGTGGGATCCCATATCGGAATTCGAGGGACTTGAACTAATGACGAATTCCATTTCGTTCGATTGAATAAAGAATTTTTCGATATGAAATGATTTTTCGGCTATCGGGTGGTATTCTAATTACATAGAATATCTATATATATAGCGCAAAAGATTTCGTAGATTACGGAGGAAATTACGGGATATGTCAGGCAAAGTTTACAGTAACAGATACGCTAAGATATGGATTAGCAGATACGCTAAGATATGAATTTTGTCTATACACTATTCATGAAATCAATGCAGTAAGATGTGTCTAGACTAAGAATGATAAGCAGGCAATTTCCGAAAAAAATGATAAGCAAAACTTTTGACATGCAGACACGGTCGAAGTCCAGGCTCATTAATGCATCCTAACGACTATCAGTTAGACACACTAATGCAGACTTGGTTCGCTAAGACCACCGCTCTGATACCAACTGAAAGGACCCGTTCATATACATTATAAACGATTCACAATAGTTGATTACATCGCGAGGTATTTTGACCTCTATATGATACATTTTACAAACATTGCATTCGTTTTTAAAAGACAAACTTTCTTTACAACGAAAGTTGACGGCATGCACACCATTTCATAATACATCCAACTATAATTGACATGATAATAATCTTGTTGAACTCAATGACTCGAATGCAACGTCTTTCAAAATATACCATGAATGACTCCAAGTAATATCCTTAAAATGAGCTAATGCACAGTGGAAGATTTCTTTAATACATGAGAATAAACATGCTTTAAAGTGTCAACCAAAAGGTTGGTGAGTTCATAGGTTTATCATAACAATCATTTCAATATATTAATAGACCACAAGATTTCCGTTTATAAATATATGTACACTCGCAAGTCTGTAAATGTATTCTATAAGTTGTAGGAACCCGGTAACAAGCCTTAACGTTCATGTTTTACCCTCTGAAGTACACCAGATCAGGTGTGTTTAAAATAACCTCGAAGTACTAAAGCATCCCATAGTCAGGATGAGGTTTGTCAGGCCCAATAGATCTATCTTTAGGATTCGCGCCTACCGTACATAGACAAGTAGTTTAATGTTACCAAGCTAATGGTATATTTCTGGTTTAAACCCACGTAGAATTAGTTTTAGTACTTGTGCCTATTTCGTAAAACATTTATAAAAAAACAGCGCATGTATTCTCAGTCCCAAAAATATATATAAAAGGGAGCAAATGAAACTCACCATACTGTATTTCGTAGTAAAAATACATATAACGTCATTTAACAAGTGCAAGGTTGGCCTCGGATTCACAAACATATATTAATTATATATATTTATATGTTGGTCAATATTTGTCTAACAATTTTTGGTCAAGTCATAGTGTACCACAATCCTAATGCTCTAGACTAATATGCAAAAGTCAACAAAAGTCAACTTGACCCAAAATGACTTCTAAAATTTATACGTGTTTATTATATAACTTAACTATAGTCGTTTTATATGTTTAAATATATTTATTAGATTTTATAATAATAAAAGTCATTTATTAACAAAAATTTATATTAACGTTTATATATGATAAAATATACTTTTATATATCTTAAGTAGTAAAATTTATAAAGTTCACTTAATATCTTCAAACTATAGTGGTAAGTATTATTAATGTAATTATATTACGCGTGGTGAAAAATATCTTTGTATCCCCTATTTATTTGATAAAATAATATTGATCATAATAATAATAAGTAAAAGTTGTATTATTTTGTAATAATAATTATTATTATTCTATAAAAAAATAACAATATTTATATTTACTAAAAATGTTATTATGATAAAATGATAATACTAACATAATAGTAATAATGATATTTTATAATAACAATGATATTTCTATTAAAATAATAACGACGATAGTAATAATAATCATTTTAACAATAATACTAAAATTCAGTTGACTATAACTTCAAATCCGTTCATCGAAACCATTCGATATCTAAATGAAAAGTTCTTAATTTTTCGCTAGCTTTCCAATGACATGCATATCATATACCCTATCTCAGTAGCATATGTATCTAATTCAGGATTCAACAAACCTATCTAAGGACAATATCGAATGTACAAGCATGCATAATCCTATATACTCGAGCACTAGTCAGGGATACACTATTGATATATAAAAGTTAAGTTATGAGTGCTCACGTATCAATATTGAGATTCAATATTGCAGGAAAGTACGTAGACGCAACGGAGATGATAAACACTAGATTGACCTCACGAGCATACCCATGAACCATACCCATCACCTCCATAGCTATAACCCATAATTTCCTTAGCTTCGACTCATTTAAAAAAACTATTTTGAAATCACTCGGACATCACTCCGTCGTAAAATTTTTTGTATACTAATAATATCTTGAAATAATATAGAGCAAATATATATATATATGTAAATCGATTGAGAGAGTTTAGAGAAATATATTTTCAAGTTTCTATGAAATAATGAAACCTATTGAATTCTATTTATAATAGATTTTTGAATTATTAAAGTGAATTATTAAAGTATGAATTATTAAAGTAAATTATTAAAGTATGAATTATTAAAGTGAATTATTAAAGTATGAATTATTAAAGTGAATTATTAAAGTATGAATTATTAAAGTTAAAGTAAAGTAAAAGTAAAGTAAAGGTAAAGTTAAAGTATAGTAAAAGTATAAAAACTATGTATGTATAATACGCGTATAAATATATATAATATTAATTTAAATCGTTATATATATTTAATGAAATAAAATATAAATATCGTTATATTTATTATACTGGTTAAGTAATGAGTTGTCAAAAGTGATTCTAGATATTTATAAAAGTTATATACGTTTTAATAATAAAGTTCCTTTTAAACTGAAAACGTTTTTGTACGTTTGAAAATAGATTAATAGAATATTATGGAAACCAATTCTCCACTAGCTTTTGTCTAACTTTCGTAAATGACACTTTTTATTTTTATTTATAAATAGCTTTACAAATTATTCCGAATATCGTTAAGAGGAATAGATTTCTCAAATCATAGTGGACCTCTCAACAGAGACTTGTAATCATAATTCAATGTTTCCGATAATTCAATCATTTAATATATTTTTTTTTAATTTTGTCGATAATCATATTGAAATAAATACGTCCATATAAAGCATTATACTTTTAAATACTTTGTTGACATTTTCAATTTATAACATATACACATATACATACATATTCATATATGTTCATTTAATGGTTCGTGAATCATTGGAATTTGGTTGAGGTTTAAATGAATGTATAAACATAGTTTAAAATCCTTGAGATTTAACTTAACAAGCATTGCTTATCGTGTCAGAATAATATAAAGATAAAGTTTAAATTTAGTCGGAAATTTCCGGGTCGTCACAGTACCTACCCGTTAAAGAAATTTCGTCCCCGAAATTTGATAGAGGTCGTTATGGCTAACAATGAGAATGTTATTATGACGATTATGAAGTTTTATCATGTCTAAGAAGTATGGATAAAATAATTCGATTACTCAAAGCTTATGAGGGAAGTTATCGTAAATGAAGGAAATAAGATTATAGTGATTCATCATATCTTTTGACGTCATCACAATTGATCTCCGAATTTAAAGAAAATCTTTGTAATCTATGTTGGATTTGATGCTTCGGTGATTAAGGAGATTATGATTCTCTTCGAACTAATACGATAATCCATCTTGATTTCTCTGTCGGGTATTTCATTATAAATCCACCTCCTTCGTTTTCTTACAACTCACACCTTCTATTCTTTCTCCCTCAACTCATATTTTAAAGTATTTATCAATATGCTTCATCCAGTACTGATTCTCGATATACTCCTCACTTTCATATCTGTCGTTCTTCTTTTTCATCTGCCTCCGGAAGAATCTATTTACTTCTACTATACTCTCGGTTTTATAGTGTTTTTAGTTCTTTCGTGTCTTTATATTGCTATATGCATCGATATATACGGTTTATAATTTTTAGGTGGTTGTTGGGTTTTATATCTTCCCTTATATTTCAAAGCCCCTGCTTTTGTCTTCTATAATCATTGACATCCATAGTTAATGCTCCCTTCTATTTGCTACGATTTATACTCCAATTTCTATTTTGGAGTTTTGTCCTTTCGTTTCTTCTTCTTGCGATTAAGCAACGTTTGTAATGGTCCAGTATTCGCAGATATGAATTTCAGAATGAACATAGTTAATGTTCTAAGAAGGAAATGGTAATGGCACGATCTTGATTTGTTAATTTACCAGAATACCCTGAAAAGACCGAATCATCAAGAAAATATATTCTTGATATTTTTAGAGATTAAATAGAATACAAGAGTCGTGTAACATGGAATATGATGACGGCATGGTCTGTGAATCGTCATGTCTCATTAGAAACTCAGCATGACTTACTGTAATATAATCACGTTGATCAAGTGTTATTATATTATACTAACTCATGCTTCAGTTCCCAACACTACTTCAAAACATTCATAATTTAAACTCGAAAGTTTATAGAATATAGAAACTAATAGTTTCTTATATGATGTAACACTGATAGCGCAAAGAGATAAATGACTTCAGATAAGATTAGTTGTGAAAATATCTTCAGAAATATCGCGAATATTTATAATGAAAGATATGATAATATCTTAGAATTTCTAATATTGATGGTTGATGATGAAGATTTGTCAGTAAAGGTTTAGAATAAAGAGTAAGGTATTCGTTAATGACTTTAGCAGGCACTGAATCATTTGGATTCTTTGAAGGCAGATTTAGTCTTTGTGATTTGTCCACAGCCTCCTTCATAGTCTGTTCAATCCGTTTTCCAGTTCCAAACCTTCTCTTTTTCTCAGCTTTACCACCTTACTATTCTTTGTCATCAAACTTTTTACTGTTAAGATCGTTTACAGTTTTTGATGCTTCGTCAACATTTCAAGAACTAGTTTGCAGTTCAAAATATTTTTCAGAACTTCACATTCAAAGTATGTAAGTCCAGGAGATAGACGTTTTACGTACACATATAACTGTTGGCGTAGACATGCTGCGAGATTTCAAAATACTGGTTAATGTTTTTCGATGATTCGTATGACAATTCTCGTTACAAGATGCGAATGAGTAAATGATGTGATTTCAATAAATATAATGATTTTTTGAAAAGTCAAAGATAATTGAAGTTGTTGGTAAGTTTATTGCTAAGGTGGCAAGATATGAAAGGTCCCCAGTAACGATGACAAAAGGGCAACGTATCTATCGAGGTTATAATAAGACTAGTCCAACTGAAAAGTCGAAGTTGACTTGCTGGATCTGTGACAAAACTGTCTACTTTGAAAAGGAATTGAAAAGTCATTTTAGCTAATAAATGCCAAAGGTTCTGACACGGATACGCGTTGAACTATGACTTTGGCTTCGAGAGCTTTTTAGGTACATAAATGTGGGTAATATGTGGTTGGATCATCATCTCGATTGTTCATTGTTTGAAGTGTCTTCAAAAATTTCGGAGAGTTTGAACACAGTTTGTAATCGTTAATATACATATGATGTTCTAACACGGTTTTGAAGTCAAAGTATAGCTTTGAAAGATGTAGGAATCTAAGAGTGATGTCTTCTGTTAAATCATGACTTGGATTTTGATTTGTCAAAATCAGAATGCGTAATCAAATTTGGGTGAGAATGGTTGTTTTGATTTCTATACAAGAATGTATATTGTTGTGAGATTTTGGGAGTATAGTTGATGATTTGCTTAATCAGATTCGAAAAATGTAATATATTAATTGTGAATTTATATATCTCTCGGGTATTACCTACCCGTTAAAAAAAATTTCACAATTAATATTTTGTACAACAGAATTTTATTACAGTCTTTATGAAAATATATATGTGCATATTTTCTTCAGATGTAACATAGATATGATTTACGAGTGAAACATAGATATGGATTAGCAGATACGCTAAGATATGAATTCAGATGTAACATAGATTTAATGAGTTAATATTAAATTAAACTCATTTGATTTACGGGTGAAACTAGAACTGAATAATCCCTAAAGACTTTAGAAATTACATAACTTTTACGGAGTATTTATTCAATAAAATTGAAATTATGAATTAATACTTCGTTATTTGTTGGTGTTTGTAACCCTTGCACCATATTCTCTAAAGCCACTACTCGAGCGCGAAGCTCGTTGACTTCTTCTATTACACCGGGGTGATTGTCGGTTCGGACGAGCGGATAAATAAAATCTAGAATTTGATGTAGTATATAATCGTGACGAGATATTCTGAAAATGAGAGAGAAAATGGTGTTTCGGACCGGTTCGCCGGTAAGTGCTTCAGGTTCATCGCCAAGAGGGCAATGTGGTGGATGGAAGGGATCACCTTCTTCTTGTCTCCAATTATTGAGGAGGCAACGAACCTATCCCCAATTCATTCATAATAGATGATGGCTAATTGGTTGATCCATTCCGGTCACACTGCTTTCGGAGCTTGAGTGGGATTCCATATCGGAATTCGAGGGACTTGAACTAATGACGAATTCCATTTCGTTCGATTGAATAAAGAATTTTTCGATATGAAATGATTTTTCGGCTATCGGGTGGTATTCTAATTACATAGAATATCTATATATATAGCGCAAAAGATTTCGTAGATTACGGAGGAAATTACGGGATATGTCAGGCAAAGTTTACAGTAACAGATACGCTAAGATATGGATTAGCAGATACGCTAAGATATGAATTTTGTCTATACACTATTCATGAAATCAATGCAGTAAGACGTGTCTAGACTAAGAATGATAAGCAGGCAATTTCCGACAAAAATGATAAGCAAAACTTTTGACATGCAGACACGGTCGAAGTCCAGGCTCATTAATGCATCCTAACGACTATCAGTTAGACACACTAATGCAGACCTGGTTCGCTAAGACCACCGCTCTGATACCAACTGAAAGGACCCGTTCATATACATTATAAATGATTCACAATAGTTGATTACATCGCGAGGTATTTTGACCTCTATATGATACATTTTACAAACATTGCATTCGTTTTTAAAAGACAAACTTTCTTTACAACGAAAGTTGACGGCATGCACACCATTTCATAATACATCCAACTATAATTGACATAATAATAATCTTGTTGAACTCAATGACTCGAATGCAACGTCTTTCAAAATATACCATGAATGACTCCAAGTAATATCCTTAAAATGAGCTAATGCACAGCGGAAGATTTCTTTAATACCTGAGAATAAACATGCTTTAAAGTGTCAACCAAAAGGTTGGTGAGTTCATAGGTTTATCATAACAATCATTTCAATATATTAATAGACCACAAGATTTCCGTTTATAAATATATGTACACTCGCAAGTGTATAAATGTATTCTATAAGTTGTAGGAACCCGGTAACAAGCCTTAACGTTCATGTTTTACCTTCTGAAGTATACCAGATCAGGTGTGTTTAAAATAACCTCGAAGTACTAAAGCATCCCATAGTCAGGATGAGGTTTGTCAGGCCCAATAGATCTATCTTTAGGATTCGCGCCTACCGTACATAGACAAGTAGTTTAATGTTACCAAGCTAAGGGTATATTTCTGGTTTAAACCCACATAGAATTAGTTTTAGTACTTGTGCCTATTTCGTAAAACATTTATAAAAAAACAGCGCATGTATTCTCAGTCCCAAAAATATATATAAAAGGGAGCAAATGAAACTCACCATACTGTATTTCGTAGTAAAAATACATATAACGTCATTTAACAAGTGCAAGGTTGGCCTCGGATTCACGAACCTATATTAATTATATATATTTATATGTTGGTCAATATTTGTCTAACAATTTTTGGTCAAGTCATAGTGTACCACAATCCTAATGCTCGAGACTAATATGCAAAAGTCAACAAAAGTCAACTTGACCCAAAATGACTTCTAAAATTTATACGTGTTTATTATATAACTTAACTATAGTCGTTTTATATGTTTAAATATATTTATTAGATTTTATAATAATAAAAGTCATTTATTAATAAAAATTTATATTAACGTTTATATATGATAAAATATACTTTTATATATCTTAAGTAGTAAAATTTATAAAGTTCACTTAATATCTTCAAACTATAGTGGTAAGTATTATTAATGTAATTATATTACACGTGGTGAAAAATATCTTTGTATCCCCTATTTATTTGATAAAATAATATTGATCATAATAATAATAAGTAAAAGTTGTATTATTTTGTAATAATAATTATTATTATTCTATAAAAAAAATAACAATATTTATATTTACTAAAAATGTTATTATGATAAAATGATAATACTAACATAATAGTAATAATGATATTTTATAATAACAATGATATTTCTATTAAAATAATAACGACGATAGTAATAATAATCATTTTAACAATAATACTAAAATTCAGTTGACTATAACTTCAAATCCGTTCATCGAAACCATTCGATATCTAAATGAAAAGTTCTTAATTTTTCGCTAGCTTTCCAATGACATGCATATCATATACCCTATCTCAGTAGCATATGTATCTAATTCAGGATTCAACAAACCTATCTAAGGACAATATCGAATGTACAAGCATGCATAATCCTATATACTCGAGCACTAGTCAGGGATACACTATTGATATATAAAAGTTAAGTTATGAGTGCTCACGTATCAATATTGAGATTCAATATTGCAGGAAAGTACGTAGACGCAACGGAGATGATAAACACTAGATTGACCTCACGAGCATACCCATGAACCATACCCATCACCTCCATAGCTATAATCCATAATTTCCTTAGCTTCGACTCATTTAAAAAAACTATTTTGAAATCACTCGGACATCACTCCGTCGTAAAATTTTTTGTATACTAATAATATCTTGAAATAATATAGAGCAAATATATATATATGTAAATCGATTGAGAGAGTTTAGAGAAATATATTTTCAAGTTTCTATGAAATAATGAAACCTATTGAATTCTATTTATAATAAATTTTTGAATTATTAAAGTGAATTATTAAAGTATGAATTATTAAAGTGAATTATTAAAGTATGAATTATTAAAGTGAATTATTAAAGTATGAATTATTAAAGTGAATTATTAAAGTATGAATTATTAAAGTGAATTATTAAAGTATGAATTATTAAAGTTAAAGTAAAGTAAAAGTAAAGTAAAGGTAAAGTTAAAGTATAGTAAAAGTATAAAAACTATGTATGTATAATACGCGTATAAATATATATAATATTAATTTAAATCGTTATATATATTTAATGAAATAAAATATAAATATCGTTATATTTATTATACTGGTTAAGTAATGAGTTGTCAAAAGTGATTCTAGATATTTATAAAAGTTATATACGTTTTAATAATAAAGTTCCTTTTAAACTGAAAACGTTTTTGTACGTTTAAAAATAGATTAATAGAATATTATGGAAACCAATTCTCCACTAGCTTTTGTCTAACTTTCGTAAATGACACTTTTTATTTTTATTTATAAATAGCTTTACAAATTATTCCGAATATCGTTAAGAGGAATAGATTTCTCAAATCATAGTGGACCTCTCAACAGAGACTTGTAATCATAATTCAATGTTTCTGATAATTCAATCATTTAATATATTTTTTTTTAATTTCGTCGATAATCATATTGAAATAAATACGTCCATATAAAGCATTATATTTTTAAATACTTTGTTGACATTTTCAATTTATAACATATACACATATACATACATATTCATATATGTTCATTTAATGGTTCGTGAATCATTGGAATTTGGTCGAGGTTTAAATGAATGTATAAACATAGTTTAAAGTCCTTGAGATTTAACTTAACAAGCATTGCTTATCGTGTCAGAATAATATAAAGATAAAGTTTAAATTTAGTCGGAAATTTCCGGGTCGTCACAGACTGTTACAGGATGGCGTGTTTGTATTGATTATAGAAAATTAAATGACGACACCAGAAAAGATCACTTTCCCTTACCTTTCATTGATCAAATGTTAGAAAGATTAGCCAGAAATAGTTACTCTTATTTTCTTGATGATATTTCCGGATATTTTTAAATTCCAATAGCACCAGAGGATCAAGAGAAAACCACATTCACGTGCCCTTATGGTACTTTTGCTTACAAACGCATGCCATTTGGACTTTGTAATGCCCCTACAACCTTTCAAAGGTGCATGATGGCGATTTTTCACAACATGATAGAAGAATGCATGGAAGTTTTCATGGATGATTTTTCAGTCTTTGGTGATACTTTTGAAACATGTCTAGTTAATCTTGAACGAATGCTTATTAGATGCGAACAATCAAATCTAGTTCTTAATTGGGAGAAATGCCATTTCATGGTTAAAGAAAGCATCATTCTTGGTCATAAAATTTCAAAGGAAGGAATTGAAGTGGATAGAGCTAAAGTAGATGTAATTGCTAAACTTCCACATTCCACCAATGTTAGAGGAGTTAGGAGTTTTCTAGGGCATGCCGGTTTTTACCGACGTTTCATAAAAGATTTTTCTAAAATTGCCACTCCTATGAATAAACTCCTAGAAAAGGATGCTCCATTCATCTTTTCAGATGAATGTATCAAATCTTTTAATATTCTTAAAGAGAAACTCACTAATGCGCCGATCATGATAACTCCAAATTGGAATCTACCGTTTGAACTCATGTGCGATGCAAGTGATTTTGCAATGGGAGCCGTTTTAGGACAAAGGATTGAAAAATGATTTCAATCTATTTATTATGCTAGTAAGACGTTACAAGGAGCACAAACGAATTATACAACTACTAAAAAATAATTCCTTGCTATTGTCTTTGCTTTTGACAAATTTCGTTCATATCTCGTTCTAGCTAAAACGGTGGTCTATACCGACCATTCTGCTCTTAGATACCTATTTTCTAAACAAGATGCCAAACCACGATTAATCCGTTGGATCTTACTCTTACAAGAGTTCGATATTGAAATCCGAGACAAAAAGGGAGCAGAAAATCTCGCCGCTGATCATCTTTCTCGTCTTGAAAATCCTGAATTAGAAGTTCTAAATGAATCGGCCATACAAGACAACTTTCCTGATGAATATTTATTGAAGATAGATTATAGTGAAATTCCATGGTTTGCAGACTATGCAAACTACTTAGTATGTGGATTCCTTGAAAAAGGATTGTCGTACCAAAAACGAAAGAAATTCTTTAGTGATATAAAACACTATTTCTGGAAAGATCCACATTTGTTTAAAAGTTGTCCCGATGGAATAATACGCCGATGTGTATTCGGGAATGAAGCCAGTCAAATCTTAAACCATTGTCACACAGGACCAACAGGAGGGCATTATGGGCCTTAACTCACAGCAAGAAAAGTTTACGATGCTGGATTCTATTGGCCTACAATTTTCAAAGACGCACACCTTCTTTGCAAATCCTGTGATGTTTGTCAAAGGGCCGGAAAAATAAGTCAACATTATGAAATGTCACAAAATGTCATTCAAGTATGTGAAGTATTTGACGTGTGGGGTATTGACTTTATGGTTCCATTTCCAAAATCTCATAATAATCTCTACATTCTCGTTGCCATTGATTATGTATCTAAATGGGCGGAAGCACAAGCTCTCCCAAATAACGATGCACGAGTTGTAGTCAACTTCTTAAAACGTCTTTTTGCAAGGTTCGGAACACCGAAAGCTTTAATAAGTGATCGGGGTACTCATTTTTGTAACAATCAACTTGAGAAAGTTCTCAAAAGATATGGAGTAACTCATAAAATCTCAACCGCTTATCATCCACAAACAAGTGGACAAGTTGAAAATACCAACCGAGCGTTAAAACGTATTCTAGAGAAAACTGTAGGATCAAATCTGAAGGAATGGTCCATGAAATTGGAGGATGCACTCTGGGCTTTTAGAACAGCGTACAAAACTCCAATTGGCACCACCTTTCAAGCTCGTTTACGGAAAAGCATGTCATCTTCCAGTAGAAATTGAACACAAAGCATTTTGGGCTTTGAAGACATGTAATCTTGATTTACATGAAGTTGGACATCTACGGTTAAGTCAATTAAATGAATTAGAAGAATTAAGATATGAAGCATATGAAAATTCGTTAATCTATAAAGAAAGAACGAAGAAATAGCATGATAAAACAATCAGAAGTTTAAAAGAATTTAAAGAAGGAGACAGAGTTCTTCTTTTCAATTCACGATTCAAGCTATTTCCTGGAAAATTGAAATCAAGATGGTCTGGACCATTCATAGTCAAAAGAGTTTTCCCATACGGAACAGTAGAATTAATAAATTCAAATGGGATTGAATTAATAAATTCAAATGGGATTGAATTTAAAATTAATGGTCACAGAATTAAACATTACATAGATAATCCAATGGAAGTTGAAGATGAAGTAAATCACAATTTCGACACCACGGCTAACTAAGTGTGGGAAGTTTCGAATCTTTTTAGGGTAATATATATTTCTGTTAGAGTTAGATATTCTGTTTTCGTGTAGTTTCCGAGAATGGAATCCGATTGGTCTTTCCCTAGCAGACCCTAAAGAACTAGTCTTCTCCCCCCATTCTGAATTTTTATTTTTTTAGGTTTTACGAGATGAAGAATTCCTTTGATCTAAACCATGGTCTAACGCTACACGCTATGATTACTAAACGTAATAATGACATCCTTCCGAGTGAACTGGTATCATTCATAAGAGGCAAAATGGACGGAGTAAGAAAAGAACTCATAAAAGATCATCATAAGATATATTTTGGTAAAGGAAAATCAAAATCCGCAATAAAAAGAAGAGCACGACACCTTGAAAGATGTTATAAATGCGGAAAATGGTCACACGAAGGTAAATGTTCAAATAATCAAACATATTCAAATACCGAATTAGTTACTCTATGCAGAGAAGGACCGTTCATATGTTTAGAAGAAAAGATATTGAAGACTCGAGGTTATGCTTACGTAGCTATGGAGAACCAAATCACACAACTCTCCTATGAGTCAGCTAAAGCAGGTCTCTGAGAATTCTTTCTCACAGGTAAGTATGTACAGTTTTTATTTTTTTTATTGCTTTTAACCTTTTGATAATAAACGCTGAATCGTTCGCTATAAAGTATTAAATTGGTATTCAATAAAATTAGGTATGCGTAACCGAAATTATTGATATCATACAAAAATTTATTACATCACTGCAAAATTTACCGTTTATTCTTAAGGTATAAATATCTTTAATCAATCAAATCAAAATATTTCAGAAATTCGTCAGGAGTAAAACTAGGTAATATAGCCGAAATTACTTTACCGAAAAGAGGGGCGTATATTTTTGATAATATTTGATTGATTAAAGTGGGATAAAAGACCAAAAAGATTTTTAATTTTAATTTTTACCATGTTTTTAAAATTAATATATAAATATTAAATTAATATTGTAAGGTTTTTAAAATCAATATATTTAAGTTTGTAAATATTTGAAAAATTAATATTTTTAATATAAGTTTGTATGTATAAAAACAAAAATATAATATAAATTTGGTGTGAATTTTTAATTTTAATAATATGAATTTTTAATTTATGCATTTTAAATTTAAGTTTGGTTTGAATTTAAAAACAAAAATTTACTTTATTTCAATAAGTTAAAAATATGATTTTTAAAATTCGTCGTGAGTTGAAAACTAGGTCGTTGAACCGAAATTGCTTTACCCAAGGGAGGGACGAGAACTTTTATTATCATTTTTAATCTTATTGAATTAAAGTATTCCAAAAACATTAAAAAAACCCAAAAATCTTTGCTTTTAAAACAACGCTTTGAAATGTCAAATTTTTAAAAATTTTGTTGAGAGACGGACTAGGACAACGATCCGAAACGCCCTCACTCCTAAAAAGAAATAAATTTTTTAAAATTTATTAATCTATATTTTAAAAGTATAAGGTTTTTATATATAAAAAAAATCCAGACCTCCATGCGATCGCATGGGGTTTCCCCTTAAAATCCATGCGGTCGCATGGAGTAAAAATACTGGGCAGATCATAAAGACAGACGAGTTCTGTCTTCAACACAAAACACATACACATACCCGAAAATTCTCCGAAACACACTCAAAAATTCGCAATTTTTCACCATAATTCGACAAATTTCTCGCTCTAATCATGAAATTGTTCAGAAGTTTTTCAAAGAAGGTAAAAATTACACCCCTAAACTCTTAAATTTCTTAGTTTTTGTGATAAGTATCAATATTTTACCTAATTTGATTTTGTTAATTTCTAGTGTAATTAGTGTTAAATTGTTAGTATATTATGCATGTATAACTTAGATTGATGCTATTTAACATGATTTGAAGCAAAAACTTCAAAATTTTTAGAAATCTAGGGTTTGTGTTCTTGAGCAATTTGGGGCTTTTTGATATAAACAGGTTATGGCCGATTTTTATCATGAATTATTGCTAAATTAAGTAGTGTAACATGTTTAGGTAGCTAAATGATCCAAACTTTGATTCTAAACATGATTTTTGAGAATTAAAGTGGACTTTTTAGGTCTAAAATTCATGAACTTGATTAAATTGATGTAAATGCCATTTAAAACTTGTTTAATTGTTAGTAATGGTTGTTTTAACATGTCATTTGAGTTGAATGCTTATGAACTTTGTAAACATTTTCATAAATGCTTATTTGAAAAAGTGTAGAATTGTTAAAATTGTGAAAATGTGTATAAGTTTAATTTTGATTAAACATGTTATTGTAATTGTGTTAATTTGTTATTTTGCTAACACTAATGCATATTTGGATGCACAAATTTTGTGTTTAATGTGTTTTGCAGAGATTTACCGATACTGATGGTGCATCATCATCATCTAGGCAACCTGCTCCAGAACCTGAACCATAAATGCAATATGAACCGGAGCAATAACAGGAACAACAACAATAACCTGATCAACACGTACCATATTATGATCCGCAACAAGAATATATTAATGCCTACGTAATATTTCTGATTCATCCGATAGTAGCACACCCGACGATTCATTAAGAACAGTTGCATCCCAATTTGAGATTTGATCGAAGTTGGAGAGATTACTCGATGTACCAAAGTAACAAATTTAAACTGGTAACGAAAAATGTTGAAGTGCCGAGGGTAATTGATTGGGAGCCTTTGGAAAGGGTCCACCTAGTTAACTCAGTTAGACTGCATCTGATCCAAAGGTAAGGCAACTCTTCTTTTCCCGATTGGGAAAGTTTATTCACCATTCATAGGCCTGTATATAAGGAATGGTGTATTGAGCTTATGAGTACTATAGCGTTAAATGCGGATGTAGATAGGTTAGATGATAGAAGTTTTCTTAGATTTATACTTGGCCGTAGGATGTACAGGATGTCCATGCTGGACATGGCCAGGGCTTTACAGATTTACACTCCTAGTGAATTACTACTACCTGATTGTAAGAATTTGATTTATCATGGTGAAAGGGTAGATAGGAATTTTGACGCGAACGCCGTCTGGAGGAGTATGTCAAATTATAATGTTTTTTCGCTAGGAGGAAGACACTCCTGCTTAGATATTAACAAAGCAGAGCTAAGTATTATACATAGATTTTTAGCTAATTCGATTACACAAAGAGGTAAAAACAAGGAGAAGATGACCTTACATGACTTATTTTACCTTAAGTGTATTCGAAACAATAGAAGCTTTGTTTATATTCCCTACTGTGTTGGTTTTTATCTGTCCAAAGTGGTAGCCGGAATACAGGAAGGGGGAATAATAGGAGGAGGTATTTTTGTTACTCTCATTGGAGAGTATTTGGGTGTAGATAGGGATCAAGGGGGTCCACTTATGGTATGTAGGGAACAGGATGATACTTTAGGATTGAAGGTCTATCAGGGTGCTAAGGTATTGAAGAGCAGATGCAATCAGGCAGTACCATATGTTGGTCGTCATCCACAGGTAGAGAGAGGTTCAGATGAGGAAATGGAGGAAGCAGATGACATTAGGGAGGCTATGACTGACGTCTACCAGCGTATAGATGAGGTAGAAATGACAAACCAGGATAGACACACTCAGATCATGAGCTAGCTATCACCTCAGGATCACTACGTACCGACCCGACCTGCTTACTATCCTCCACACCAGCCCGATATGCGACCACCATTTACTCTCTACGACCCTAACCAGGCCTATCAGTACACCTATAACCAACCATGGAACCCGCCCGACGACATGAACTGGAACCCCTATCCAGATTGATATAGTTCCGTTGGTTATTTCTATAATTTTTAACTTTTTATTATTTTTATTTATTTATGTTTAAACATATTATATTATGATACTTTTATGTAAGTTTTAATATTTTTGTTAACTTGTACTAATATTTCATATTTGATTTGAAAGTGGGATGTTAAGTCTCATTTCAAATTACCATGCATGTTATTATTTTTATGTATGTATTTTGTCAATTGTACACAACAGGGTAAAACAGCGCATTTTCAAAGACTGGCATTAAGTTCAGCAAAAGCTACTAATTTTGACGACAAAACGAAAAACAAATGTGATGTTACAACAAGACGGAATGAACAAATGATGTGTACCATTTATCATTCAACAAACAAACGCCAATATGTTTGGAAACTTTGGTAAAATTTAATCATTTTTCTACGCTAATCACCCTCAATAATTTAAATTGTTACTGATTTCTTGCAAATGAGGGCATTGCAAGATCTTAAGTGTGGGAAGGGGTTAAATTCTTTCGAATTTTTAAAAAAAAATTTTGACTTATACACTTGGTTACCATTAAAAATACTAGTAACGCAGTAGTTGTATTAGAATCTGGTGCTCTCTGATAATAAAGAACAGCCCTAGTCTTATATACTGACTACCCAATTCTAGTAAAAAATTTTCAAAATTTTCAAATAAATGAATTTAAAATCATGTTTATACATATTTATGAGAGATAAAACTAGGTGTTAACACCGAAATTATTGTTACCTCGGAAAGGACATAAATTGAGAAACAACCCAAAATGTTAGAATTCATTTAAAATGGAATAGAGGACGATAAAAAGGCAAAGAAAGGAAAATAAAAGCCAAGTGTGAGAAAAATTTACCAAGTTATTTAAAACATATATCACATATTTTTGTACAAATAACTGAAGATACTTTTGTTTTGGACAATTTTATCAGTTTTACCCAATTTCTTATAATATATTTGAAAGAAAAGATGGATCTACACGATGAATCAATTCTATCATTAAAAGGAAGTAAAGTCTTTCGAAAAAGACACGCGCTTCTTGATTTAGGTCAGGAAGTTGTCGTCCAGACCAGTTGTAGAGTCTACGAAAAACCTTGAAAAGTTTTCTCAAAAATCAGCTGGAAATCCACGGACCTCAGCATCAAACAGGGTCGCCAAGTGGTCAGACTTATTCTAACCATGAGAGGATCTGTCTCGTAAAATGGGGAGGGCGCCGTGCAAATTAGCTTGATAAGACTAATGAATCAGACCCCCAGAAAGGATAATCTCCTTAAAAGATCAAAAATCAGCTTTTAAGACTGATATTACTCAATCCTTGTGATTGACTTTTAAAGATTGAGAATTCAAACTCATGGAATTCGATGATATCTAAACTCGAGCTTGAACGAGAAAATATTTTGATCAAAATTACAAACCGATTTGTTTTCTAAAAACCCATTTTTAATGCGTTCATTACCATTGAACGTAAAATCCTAGGAATTCACCTGGAATTCATTAGGTCACCTGAACCAAATTGGGTGTCAACTGTAAGAACGGTGGTTGCATAGCATGGTTGAAGACAGGACCTTGTGCCAGACCGAAAAATTATAGGGTGATCTTTACTATTGCTCCTACAAAGGATAGTAATTGCATCCGACACATTATAGACCATAATTAAAAGCATGTCACTGGCCATTGCCTTAACAGTTGCTTGTTCAACGCTTTCCTTTACAATCGGATGGTAGTTTACCGAAAGGTAATATATGGAGCAAGTATACTGGACGTGTTGCTTTTCCAATACAAGGTTAGCAAGTGGGTGACACAAAACTGCAAGTTTTGAGCTAAAATTTTCAAATCTGAAACCCAACAAACCCACAAAAATAATTTGCAAACACCGGTGAAGGGTTATTCCGGAAAACTTATCTAGGGTAAAAGCTAGATTTAATTTTCAAAAGATCAAATATTTTCATAAAGATCCAATTTCCTAAAGGATCTAAATTTTTATAGTCATGTGGGACTGTAAACTACATCGTTACTACCATTGTTCATACCGCCGTATAAAAATCACTGATGTACAAAGTGTGAAAAATAAAGAAGTGATTCTAGTATTTTTATTTCAAGACTATATTGCTTGAGGACAAGCAATGTTCAAGTGTGGGAATATTTGATAATGCTAAAAACGAACATATATTTCATAGCATTATCCCTCAAGAAAGACAAGCTTTTAGTTGCAATTGTTCTATTTACAAGTGATATTCGTTTAAATAATAAAATGTGAAGACAAAAGACAGATTCGACGAATTGAAGACGCAAACGACCAAAAAGCTCAAAAGTATAAAGTACAATCAAAGTGGTTCAAATTATTGATGAGAAACGTCTCAAAATTACAAGAGTACAAGACGCAAAACGCAAAGTACAAGATATTAAATTGTACGCAAGGACGTTCAAAAATCCGGAACCGGGACCAGAGTCAACTCTCAACGCTCGACGCAACGGACTAAAAATTACAAGTCAACTATGCACATGAATATAATATAATATATAATTAATTCTTAAAATTATTTATATATTATATTATTTAATAAAACCGTCGGCAAGAAGCAAACAATCGATTGTGAGCTGGATTCCTGCTTCATGCGATCGCATGGCCTGGAGGCTATATTCCCATGCGATCGTATGAGCCATTTTTTCTGGCCACATCCCTATAAAAGGCAGTCTGGTGCTCGAGTTTATGATACCATCTATCTCTCTCTCAAACGTATTATATATATATATATATATATATATATATATATATATATATATATATATATATATATATATTAATTTTAATTTTAATTTTAATTTTAATAATAATAAGGGTATGTTAGCGAATGTATTAAGGGTGTAAGTCGAAATTCTGTCCGTGTAATGCTACGTTATTATTAATCATTGTAAGTTATGTTCAACCTTTTTAAATTAATGTCTCGTAGCTAAGTTATTATTATGCTTATTTAAGCCGAAGTAATCATGATGTTGGGTTAAATATTAAAGACGGGGTAATTGGGCTTTGTACCATAATTGGGGTTTGGACAAAAGAACGACACTTGTGGAAATTAGACTATGGGCTATTAATGGGCTTTATATTTGTTTAATTAAATAATAGTTTGTTAATTTAATATAAAGATTTACAATTGGACGTACCTATAAATGACCACATACACTCGATCGGACACGATGGGCAGGATATTTAGAAGTACTAATAATCGTTCATTTAACCGGACACGGGAATGGATTAATAGTCTATGGACTTATTAAAACAAGGGTGAATTAAACAAAAGGAAAATTGGTGTAATTATAGTTTAAGTCCCCAATTAGTTGGAATATTTGACTTCGGATATAAGGATAATTTGACGAGGACACTCGTACTTTATATTTATGACTGATGGACTGTTATGGACAAAAACCAGACGGACATATTGAATAATCCAGGACAAAGGACAATTAACCCATGGTAATAAACTAAAATCAACACGTCAAACATCATGATTACAGAAGTTTAAATAAGCATACATCCTTTATTTCATATTTAATTGCACGTTTAATTATCGCACTTTAATTTATTGTCATTTTATTTATCGCACTTTTATTCATCGCAATTTCATTTTTGTTATTTAGTTTACGCTTAAAATTAAGTTATATTTATTTTTTTACATTAGGTTTTAACTGCGACTTAAGTTTTAAAATCGACAAACCGATCATTAAACGGTAAAAACTTCCTTTTATAATAATAATACTACTTATATTTATATTTATATAAATATAGTTTTTAAAAATATAGCGTTAAACTTGGCTAGCTCCCTGTGGAATGAACCGGACTTACTAAAAACTACACTACTGTACGATTAGGTACACTGCCTATAAGTGTTGTAGCAAGGTTTAGGTATATTCACTCTATAAATAAATAAATAACTAGTGTAAAATTGTATCGTATTTAATAGTATTTCGCAGCAAAAATACTACTATTTTATACCCCTTCGCTTTAACATCATAAACCTTGAAACATCTTTTTTACTTATGAAATGAATGCGACATACTTTTGGTCAAACGTTATTTAAAGACTTATGACTACGTAACGGGACCTAAGTAGACGGCGCCGTCAATGACGATTTTGTCGGGTCGCTACATATTCGGACTTTCATATTGACCTTCACCATCCTCATATGTAGAATCCTCCTCCTCATCAGTCTGTATCAAAGGTTCTGGATTCTCTTCATCAACAATTTAATATTTTCCATTGCTCAGAAGAATGATGTTACTCCCTCCGATCCAGTTCAATTTTCATATTTTAACTTTAAATGTCTTTTCTTTCTAACTTTGACTTTAAATTACTTTTTGTATATTATATAATACTTAATGATTATTGTACTGGTAAAAATATATTCAAAACTCAATCTATTGATATAAAGTTCATCGAATAATATATAATACAAATAAAAATATATAAAGCCAAAGTTGGAAAGAAAAGACCAAAGTCACAACAAATTAACAACTAAACAATATATATATATATATATATATATATATATATATATATATATATATATATATATATATATATATATATATATATATATATATATATATATATATATATATATATATATATATGGAAACACTTTTTTGGGGGGAAGTAAATTTTTTTCCATTTTTTTCGAATTTTTTTTCAGACGTCAAGTTTAGGTGAAAATATGAACATTTAAAAAAGACACTTTGTGATGAATGTTGCTCCGTATTATTTAGGCGGAAAAACGATCGAAGAAATAATTGATAACATTCATCTTGTGTAATGGTATTCCTAATAATATTTTTAGAATGTTGTCTTCTTTCATCTTATATGAAGTTTTTTTTTCAAAATTTAGCCCGATTTAGAGTTTATGGTTTAGGGTTTAAGGTTTATTGTTTTGGGTTTAGTCCCTAAACCCAAAACCCTAAACTCTAAACCGTTCGTGTTAAAAATTCAATCTAAACCCTAATTTCTAAACCCTAAACCCTAATTTCTAAGCCCTAAACCCTAATTTCTAAACCCTAATAGCTAAACCCTAATTTTTAACCCCCTAATTTCTAAACCCTAATTACTAAACCCTAATTTTTAAACCCTAAAAAAAACTCAGAAGCATAATATGACACATGATGCATGTTTTCATTTTTCTCTTCGAGCGTTTCCCGTCAAAATAATAACATTCATCTCAAAGTTTGTTGAAAAAAATTAACTTCCCCCCAAAAAAGTGCTCCCCTCTTGATTAAATCTATATATATATATATATATATATATATATATATATATATATATATATATATATATATATATATATATATATATATATATATATATATATATATATATATATATGACACAGTAATAGCGAGAACTACGAGAATTTTTTAGTTTCATAGTTTTTATACATTTAAATGCGTCAAATTAAATGTAAATGTTAATTAATGCTCATATCATTAATAAACATATGTTTATTATCACAAATTACATTTTTA
The DNA here is from genome assembly GCF_046630445.1 of Rutidosis leptorrhynchoides. NCBI lineage: Eukaryota > Viridiplantae > Streptophyta > Magnoliopsida > Asterales > Asteraceae > Rutidosis > Rutidosis leptorrhynchoides. The sequence continues at coordinate 547,992,820 of NC_092334.1, forward strand.
ATTGTTAATTATATGAAATGTTCACATGTTATACAAAAAAATATGCACATGTGAAAGGGAAACTATATATTTGATTATATAAGTAAAATATATGTTTTTTCAAACTATTTTATGTTCATTTTTACTCTCCATCAATATTTATGGGTGATTCAATCTAATCACATGTGAAAATCTTTGTAAATTAAAAGTTATTGCAGTTCTCGCCTTTTTTGTAACAGAACCCCTGATCTGTTTGAACCAATACGACGTTCCATTAAACGCAACAGTACATTGAAACTCATCTAAATTGACCACAAACAAACGTGTTGTATAATAATGCAAAGCATGGCTAAACCCAGTAAGCCCTACACAAAGCAGCTTCGGTAACCAGTAACCAATAATGTCATCACATCAAAGACATCTGAAGCTTATCTGAGTCTCGCAACACAAGACACCCCCTTCCCCCGGTAAATCTCAATCAACCAAACCGATCATATCTAACCCACTGACCAGCAAGAAAGGCCAAGCTTGAAGCCCAAGAACACCCCATGAAAACGCAACCAATAAACCACAAAGATAACCCGATAGCCAAATACATAAAAGCACTCGTCATCAAAACGAAAACCTATAGCCAACAACTTATAACACCCCATCAAAAATCCCTTTAACGGAATGTTAACTCTGATCCCAGTGCTTGGCTTGACTTCTATGTAACAGCAATATTCTATAGCGGAAGCAATTAATACCTGAGAATAAAACACGCAAAACGGATCAACAATAATGTTGAGTGAATCTACAGGTTTTAGGTAAACAATACAGTATGTTTAAGAAATAATATTCCGAAAAAGTTTATTAGTGGAAGACCACCAATGTTTAATGTTAAAAGTTTGTAGACAATACCGTGTCCCATTTCAAAAGTTTGTTGACACTACCATGTCAAGTTTCAAATATCTGTAGACAATACCATGTCAAGTTTTATCTCATTTTGTTTTAAACCACAGTTTTACATAACATTATATAGCATCTGAAAAACAGTTATCAGAAATAAGTTCGAGTTTATTGACCACGAGATTTCAAATGTACAACTCCAAGTTGTGAAAAGTATACATAATCTATGAGCACCTGAATACTAGCAATGAACAGAGTATAGAAACCACTACACTCTCCTTACCTCATAAAATGTTATACACTTGTTCGAGTGTATCTAATGTTCAAAGTAAATGCACCACGGTTATAAAGTAGGGTGAGGTTGTCAACCTAACGGATCCGTCCATCCAAATTGTGCTTACCCGATGGTATTAAAAGTATTCAAGCTAGAGGCTTTGTGAACAAACTCAATATGTATATATATAGTACTCGTGTCAATATAAAAAGCATTTGAAAATGTAAGTACAACACCGTGTATTCTCATCCCTGAAAACATGTAAAAAGCGGGAATGTAGACTCACCTTTGATTAAAGCTCGGATTGAAAAGTGGACAAATAACTTGTACGGTTTAGTCCCGAGTAATGCAACCTAAGTATACGAATTTAGATTGGTCAATAAATATGTCTTAAACAAATGTGGTTTCATAGTATAAATTGTCTTATTGCTCGATTCGACGCGTTTCAAAGTAAAAGTCAACATATAGTCAACTAGTTCATGCAAGTCAAACAAAGCCAACCAAAGTCAAACTTGGTCAAAGTAATCAACTAAGGTCAACATCAGTAGGTTCATGTCAAACTTTGGTCAACATGTCAAACCTAAGTCAAACAACACATTTTGGGTCATAACTGGTCAATCTCACAATTTCAGTTTATCGTCATGCATAAAGTTCCTGTACATGTAGCAAACTTCACATAGTATTTCATAGATCAAAATTCATGCAAACATGACAAACTCCAGATCATAAGTATACTCAAAATTGATTCCAAAAAGTCCAGCCAGGGTCTCATACGATGTCTAAAAGTCAGGAATCAGAAGGGATACATTTATGGTTTGCCAAGTCAGTTTCTGACCGCCCACTTATTTCGTTTTGGCTATAACTAGAGTTAGGGACATACAATTGATACAAGGTCAGTGGCTATGGTTCAAGAACAAGTCAAAATAGCACATATCAAAAGATGAGAAATATTTGTTTAGCCAATTTGTACAGTTTATTCATGCAAGTTGGATGTTCAGTTTTCAGCTCAATTCAGAATTTACACAATCTATGGCCCTATTGTGCCCAATGCATAAGGTTTCATAGATTGACATTAACCAACCATATGTCACATATCATGTCAAAATTCATATTCCAGAAGCATACATGCTAATTCAATAAACACAAACCGCAGAGTATAAAACAGAGAGCAAGTTGCTGATTCGATCCTAGTTTAGCTAGTCACATTCGCACACAATTATCCGAAGATCTAGATATAATTAGACCATGATATCTACATGAAAAGTAAATCACTTTTTGTGTACATTTCAAATATGCAAATCTTTAAATCCATAAGTTAACACATTTTAGCATACAAGGCTGTTTTCATGCAAGTGCTGTATAATTTCACATTTTCACTAAATCAAGCATATCACAAGTTATACTCAAGCAAACGACATGATATCCTAGTGAAAATTGAGTATTTTTAAATTATCTATCCAATGGTATTAAATTCACAAACAAATTCGTGGTCTGTCAAACCCAGATTTCTGATTAAACAACAAAACACAACGTTAAATTCAAATGGACATAACTTGATCATCCGGAAACGAAATCAAGCGAATCCAAAGCCTAAAATTAATAGTTTTTCACAAGGATTCTAATTATCACATAATATCATGCAATTGAAAAATTAAAATTACTATACACACCAATATAGATTTCGGTTTTCACATTAAACAATCAAAACGAGCAATTTATCGCATCTAGCATTCATCAAACATTAAGACTTGAGCAATAGACAACCTAAATCATGAAACCTTAATAAAAATCTGATTTTAAGAATTAGGATTAGCTATTTATACCTTTGATCGTCAAATTGATTACACCTATGCGTAGAGAACAAAGAGAATTGCAAGATTCGTGTTCAAGGTTTGTTCTAAAAATCAAAAATTGAAGGTGATGTGGGTTTGGTGGTGATCGACGATGAGAGGGAGCCAGGAGGATGTCGACTGCTTTTTTTTTATTAGGGTATTATGTAGTAAAATTAGGTTAGGTCTAGCATTATATAGTTAGGGCCTAAAATAGTATTAGTGGATAATTAGTTGGTCATAAGCCCAAAATAGAAATTCAAGGGGGAGTGGGGTGGGTTCGGCAGAACATGGCCCACCATGGTGCCCCGGGCTCTCGTTTTTAAAAAGCGCGTTATCGTGGTCCGTTTCAAGTGCCGTTTAGACGTACCGACGGCCCGGAACGCTAAACCGATCGTTAAAACGCAACCAAACATTTAATTTATTAAAAAACACAATAAATTAAATATTTTTAAAAAGTTAATAATTATTAAAATAAACCCGAGTGTTTCGTTGCTCGAAAAGCAGTTATCAAAACCGTATCGTTTTTATCGTAATTCTTTATCTGAAATATTTATTCGAATTAATATTAACCCATATTAATTATCGTAACCCTCCAAGGATCAAGTATGTATTTATTACACATAAACACATAAACGTCAAGTAATCGCCATTAAATAAATTAACAGAAGGTTAACGGAAGTGACGGAAAAAGCAGGGTTGTTACACAACTTAACAATTTCCCACATGCGGACAGTCGAGAACTCCTTAGAAGCCTCCTCGAAAAACCTAGCCCTATAACTATGTAGGCGACAACGTCCGTAATGCCGGAAAAGAACCAACGACGCGAAGAGTGGAACCAACAAATCCATCCCAAAAGACAAAAAAGGTGAATAGCGAAAATCGACGCATAACAACTAGACAATCATCAGCAACCGCAACAAACCGAGAACACATGAATAAGGGACAACGGGGAAGAAAGAAAAAAAGGAAACGCTCGTCGGAAACCTATCTCCGGTCGAAAAAACGTCGGAGCAAAATAGATCATGTCGCGATCAGGAAAAGAAACGATGTTTTTATAGTTAGTATGTAAGTTGATATGTATGTCCTCGTAACCATTGTTTACAATTTTACTTTCCACCACCAAAATATGTATCTAGCGAGATTCGTATTGTAACTTATTGTAAAAACATTATACTACTCCGTAATATTTTACTATTCTTTTGATGGTTCAAAATATACATGCATGATTAGTACGAATGACAATTAACATCTGATCCAATAGCTAATCATCCAACCCGTTAAAGCGGATATGAGTGATTTAAATGGATTAATAGTATATTGGATATGAATATGGATTTTTTATTGGATTGAATATAGATGACAATTTGTAATTCATCGATGAACCGAATTCACTCGACATGCTTACATATAAACATATAATATACAAATTCAAATATTATATATCGTTATAGTTACTCTCAATTATATATAGTATTTCATTAAATTTATGCATAATTATTTTACCTTTTTATTGCATAAAATTTTGATATATTTCTCTTCATATTTCACTAATATTTCGATTATTGTACCCTTAAAGATAATTATATTCCAATATTTATGTTGTTTATTTGTTGACATCAGTTCGTATATTTGTATATACACGCGAGTTCCGACAGAATAGTCAGATTTGTTATTTATAACATCTAGGTTATAAATTTACAACTTATTTTTAAGTAATTATATATACAATTTTATATTAAACTATAACTTTTAATAGTATTAAGTTAATAAAATATATTTAACAATGAATTATCTAATGAAAATCCACTAACCAGATGGAATAATAGGATATCGGATGTAGATATGAATTAAGGAATTAAAATTAAATGGATATGAATATTGATGAAAGTTTGATTAATAGCTATGAACGTGAATATGGCATAATTCGATCCATTGCCATTGTGAATAGTTGTGTTAATGGCAAACAAATACAAAAAAAAAAAAAAAAAAAAAAAAAAAAAAAAAAAAAAGGTAAACATTTGATTTATTTATTTAGGATGAAAAGGTACTAACCTTGTGTTGTAGCTTTTGTGGTAGTAGTATGTCTCTCTTAGCGAGAGGTCATGAGTTTGACTCCCGTGGGCTGCATCATTACACACAAGTTTGCCTCTTAACCCTTGAATTTCACCTAATGGCGCCTTCCGCACATCGCGTTGTGGGGGCAGTGGGGGAGGGGTTTTACCGCCCATGCTCTCGGATTGAGTCGTGTTTCCTCCTGGGCACCAACTGAGGGCGGGTTATGCAATTGCGGGAGATGAACGCGTTGGTGGTTTGGTCTCCTTGGGTGATCCCGGACTGCTATTAAAAAAAGATGAAAAGGTACTATTGTACGATTTTTAAAAGAATATTACGTGTACTGGTACAAGTTAGTATAGCGTTCAAGTATTGGGTAAGGTAGGTGATCCTCACACACCACTTGCTGATCCATCTACACTTTTGTCTCATAAATTCACAGTTTTATTCCTAAGGAGTTGAACTTATATTATTATTTTAAGTATAATTAAGGGTATTTTAGTAAATTATGTTTAGATGGATCAAAAAGTGGTGTGTGGGGATCACCTTAACGAAATGATTTCATATAAAAATAATATAATTAGGGAGTATATAATAAATAAATTACGGAGTACGGAGTATAAAATAAAAATAAAACCATGAAAAGAGGACAAACTATACGAAACCCAAGTCATTAACTCATTATAATAGGATTAGTTAACTTATTTATTTGGTTGTCTCACGTTCTTTGTTCTCAAAAGGAGATTTTTGAGCGACGTAAATAACAAATCTAGAGACATGATACACACACATCTCGTAAAGTATCATACAACGAATTAAAAACTCATTGTTTAATATTATCTCAATCCTCAAAAAATATAATTAAATTATTAAAATCCGCGTATAATAACTTTACATGAAGATATCAATTTAGTCCTACGTAAATACGTAATAGTAAATGGAAACAGATTATGTAAATACAGGATACAACAAACTCGAGTATAAGCTATATCTACAAGTATATACTTTCAAACCCATATACTTTCAAACCCATGACCATATTGGAGCAAAAGGACAGAAACTAAATGCATGAAATTTCAACAGACTAAAACCAAAGTCAGCCCTATTGCAGTTCTACGATCAGCAGTTATGTGTCAAGATAAACCGACGGATCCACGAGCCATTGATTCCAATCCCACTCTTTTTCCCGTGACCGACTAGATATCCATTCAAAACTTTTTATTTGAATCTCGTTTAAGGTTACCGACCCACACTGAGACGACCCGTCCTAATCCATAAGGACGAATACAATAACATATTGCGAGGTATTTGACCTCTAAATGATACATTTTACAAACATTGCATTCGTTTTTAAAAGACAAACTTTCGTTACATCGAAAGCTAACATGCATGCATACCATTTCATATTATCTCAACTATCAATGACTTAATAATAATCTTGTTGAACTCAACGACTTGAATGCAACGTCTTTTGAAATATGCCATGAATGACTCCAAGTAATATCTTTAAAATGAGCAAATGCACAACAGAAGATTTCTTTAATACCTGAGAATAAACCTGCTTTAAAGTGTCAACCAAAAGGTTGGTGAGTTCATTAGTTTATCATAATCAATCATTTCCATAATTTTAATAGACCACAAGATTCTCATTTTTTATAAATAACATTACACTCGCAAGTGTATAAAAATCATTCATATGATGGACACCTGGTAACCGAACTAACAAAGATGCATATAGAATATTCCCCTCATACTCGCAAGTATGCTATATAACGACAATCGCAATCACCTTTTAAATCGAAGTACTAAAGCTTTCCAAATTCCAGAATGGGGTTTGTTAGGCCCACAGATCTATCTTTAGGATTCGTTTCAATTAGGGGCTATTTCCCTAATTCTTAGGTTACCAGAATTGAAGGGGCGATATTCGATTTCGATAATCCAACCATATAATTTAGTTTCGAGTACTTGTGTCTATTTCGTAAAACAGTTATAAAAGCAGCGCATGTATTCTCAGTCCCAAAAATATATATTGCAAAAGCATTTAAAAAGGGAGCAAATGAAACTCACTATACTGTATTTCGTAGTAATTATGCATATGATGACATTGAACAAGTGCAAGGTTGACCTCGGATTTACGAACCTATATTAAGTATATATATATTTATAAGTTGGTCAATATCTGTCTAACAATTTAGGTCAAGTCATAGTGTATCACAATCCTAATGCTCGAGATCTATATGCAAAAGTCACAGAAATCATCTTGACCCAAAATAACTTACAAAATCTATACAAGTTTAAAACATAGTCGTTTTATATATTTAAATATATTTATCAGATTTTATTAAAATAGATAATACAAATTATTTATTAATAAATAAAAATTTATATTAAAATTTATATATTAAAAAAATATACTTTTATATATCTTAAGTAATAAAATTTATAAAGTTCATTTAATATCATAAAAATATAATGATATGTATTATTAATGTAATTATATTACATGTAGTAAAATATCTTTGTATCACATATTTATTTGATAAAATAATATCGATAATAACAATAATAAGTAAAAGTTGTATTATTTTTTAATAATAATTATTATTATTCTACTAATAAAAATAACAATATTTATATTTACCAATGATTATAATAAAATGATATTTCTAATCATGATAATCTTAATACTAACAATACTTTTTAATATTAACTGTAATAATAATATTTTATAAAAAAAATTAATTCTATTCAAAATGATAATTTTTAATAATAATAATAATACTAAAATGATAATAATGAAGATATTTTATAATAACAATGATATTTCTATTAAAATGATAATTTTAATAAAAATGATAGTTTTAATATTAATGATACTTTTAATAATAATAATAATGATAAAAATAATAAAATGATAGTTTTTATAAAAATGTTACTTTTTAATAATAACAATAATTTCAGTAATAATATCAATACTAATAATAATAATAATAATAATAATAATAATAATAATAATAATAATAATAATAATAATAATAATAATAATAATAATAATAATACTACTAATAATAATACTAATAATACTAATAATAATAATACTAATAATAATAATAATAATAATAATAATAATAATAATAATAATAATAATAATAATAATAAAAAATAATAAAAATAATAATAATAATAACAACAACAATAATAATAATACTAGAGTTAATCGATAATTCAGTTGACCATATCTTTAAATCCGTTCATCAAAATCACACGACTTCTAAATGAAAAGTTAATAATTTTTCGACAGCTTTCCAACGACATGCATATCATATACCATATATCAATATTATATGTATTAAATTCGTGATTCATCATACACTATTTAATGACGAAATAAAACATACAAACATGCATGATCATATATACTCGAGCACTAGTTAGGGATACACTATTAATATATAAAAGGTAGGATATGAGTGCTCACGTATCAATATTCAGATTCAATATTGCAGGAAAGTACATAGACGCAACGGAGATGATAAACACTAGATTAACCTAATGAGCATACCCCCGAACATTACCCATAACCTCCATAGCTATAACCCATAATTTCCTTATCTCTATCCCGCTCGAAAAACCCGTTTTGAAATCACTCGAGCATCACTCTGTCGTAATATTTTATGTATAATATTAATACTACTAATAATAATAATACGTTTAATAATTTTTGATAATAATAATAAATAAATAAATATAATACGGAGTAAGATTGAGAGCAGAGAGATAGATGAATTGAATTCGAGCAGAACACGATCATCGAGCTTTATAGCCCAGTTTTGGAACCTACAGCTCCGCGATCTCGGAGTGTGTGAGGGTAAAAGTCCTGCAATCGCGGAGTCCTTCTGTCCAGCATACTCTCAATTATTTCCCGGCTGCCGACAGTTTTTAATATTTAATTTATATATTTAATTTATATAATTATATATATATTATATAATATTTATGAGCATAGTTAACATGTAATTTTTGTTCCAATGAGTTGTATGTTGGCCCTCGACTAATGTCCTGGTTTCGGTTTCTCAAACGACGTTTTGTACGCTTAGAAAACTAGCACTTTACATTTCGTGACTCGTACACTTGTCAAAATATAGACTTAGATTATCAATAAACTATATCACTTGAAGTGTAACTTAGGCAATCGAGTGTTTTGGTCACTTGCTTCTACAAATCAATGTCTCGTTATTTATCAAAGTATATTTAATAATATTATTTTAAATTAAAACGTTTTATGAGTAAGTTAATATTATATTCTATCACTTTGTAAAATATAATTATATTTTCATTTAGAAATGTAATTTATCCATGTTAGAAATATTTATTTAGTAATTTATCTAGTCTTTCAAAAGATATTTATTTTTCAAAGTATAATTTAAAATCGTTTACATAATAGAAAATATTGTACCATATAACGTTTACATTCTAAAACTTAAATAGATATAGTTCATTTGTGTACTAGCGTTTACTTTAACGTATTAATTAACATATCTAAAATATCAATCAAATCAATAAGGGAGTGTTACAATCGTTTACTTAATTAATTTGAAATCAAATATATCTAATATACATAAACACATTTTAAATACATGTTGCAAGTTATTTATATATTTAACAACCAATATTCCAACTCACATTTATTAATCAAAGACATTTTAAATAATCAAGTTCCATTATAACGAAAAACGTTTTCGTACATTTGAATCTAAATCAATTGATTATTATGTAATTTAGTCTTCCACTAAGTTTTGTCTAATTCTCGTTATTTGACACTTTATTTTCATGTGTAGATCACTTTACCAATTATTCCGAATACCGTTAAAAAGAAAAGGTTTCCTAAATCAAAGTGGACCTCTCAACATAAACTCGTAATCATACAATTTATCTGATAAATCAATCATTTGATTTTATCTTCTAATTCCATCGATAAACATATTGAAACTAATATGTTCATGTAAAGTATTATACGTTTAATACTTTGTTAATATTCTCAAGTTATAATATATATATACATATACATACCTATACATATTCATATTCATATTCAATTATATAATGGTTCGTGAATCGTCGGGGTTTGGTCAAAGTTAAATGAATGTATGAACACAGTTTTAAAATCCTTGAGATTCAACTTACCAAACTTTGCTTATCGTGGCGAAATAATATAAAGATAAAGTTTAAATTTGGTCGGAAATTTCCGGGTTGTCACAGTACCTACCCGTTAAAGAAATTTCGTCCCGAAATTTGATCGTGGTGGTCATGGCTAACCATAAAAATGTTTACATGACGAATATGAGTCGATAAATAGAGTTTTATCATCATTGAGTAATATGGATAAAATAATTTGATTACGCGAAGAGTATAAGTGAAGTTATCGCAAAAGAGTGATATGAGTAAATGTGGATTCGTCAACTCTTTTGACATAGATAGGATTGATTTCCGGAGTTCAAGGGATTTAGAGAAAATCTTCGTAATAAGATTTGGTTCTTCAGTAATTAAGGAACTTAGGATCCGCTTTGATTGAATGCGATAATATGTTTTGATTGCCTTGTCGGATATTTTACTATATATCCACCCCCTTCGTTTTCTTATTCTCATAGCTCACACCTTCTATTCTTCCTTCCTCAATTCATATTTTAAAACATTCGTTAATATGCTCCATCCCGTTCTGATCCTTGATATACTCCTAACTTTCATATCTGTCATTCTTCTCTTTCATCTACCACCGCAGGATTTTATTTATTTTTACTATTACCTTGGGGTTATAGTAATTTTAATTCTCCCGTGCCTTTACGTGGCAATACGTATTGATATGCACGGTTTGTAATTTATGTGTTGTTGTCGAGCTTTATATTTTCTTTTATATTCAAGAGTTCTATACTTTTGTTTCCTCTTCCCGACTTCAAGTCAAGCGAATAATGGTCTAGAATTCGTAGGTATGGATTTTGAAATGAACATAGTTAATGTTCTAAGAAGGGAATTGTAATGGTACGATCTTGATTTGTCAAATTACCAGAATACCTCGGAAAAGGCCGAATCATCAAGAAAAATATTTTCTTGATATATTTAGAGTTTAAGTAGAATACAAGACTCGTGTAACATAGCACATGATGATATATGATCTGTGAATCATCACGTTTCATTTAGAAACTCAGCATGACTTACTGTAATATAATCACGTTGATCAAGTGTCATTATATTATACTAGCTCATGCTTCAGTTCCTAACACTACTTCGAAAAGGGATTGCAAAGTTATTTTTGCTAATAAATGCCAAAGGATCTGACACAGGTATGTGTTAAACTTTTGTGACGACCCGGAAATTTCCGATCAAATTTAAACTTAATCTTCATATGATTTCGACACGTTAAGCAAAGTCTGTAATGTTAATTCTCAAAATTTTTGGAACAGTTTACACGAATTCATTTAACCTTTGACTATTCCCGACAATTCACGAACCATAGTAGTAAATAAATATATATGTATAATTATAAGTAAAATATATATATGTATGTATATATTTATATTTATATATAAATCAAAATAATAAAATACAATTTAATCGATTGAGTTATTTACTTAAATTATTACACAAGATAAATTGTTGCCATTAATAAAACTGTATATAAATAAATATGGTCTATGTATAATTATTATTAATTGTAACATATATACAATGTATAAATAATAAATATGTAATGAAAGTTAATATATAATATATTATATAAGTAATGATACAGATATATAATAAAAAAATATAAATATAGTTTATATAATAATATTGTTACTACTTCTAATATTAATATCAATATGAGTGTTATGAATAATCTATAGATATGAACTTAAAAGATATAGATTGATAATGTATTATTGTTATTAATATATTTTTTATTATTAATAATATTAGTATTATTAATATTATTGTTATTAACAATATCATTGCCATACATTTTATGATCATTAATAACATTATCATTAGTAATATTATTATTATAAATTTTTCTTATTTTAATATTAAGTGTATTATTATTAAAGTTATATTTAATATTAAGATTAATTATAATAAAAATAAATAAATATAAGAGATATATAAATATAGAGTTATATAAAAATAAATAGATAAATACAAATATATATAAACATATGCGATATATACAGATAAATATATTAGGAAATCAGTGTTTTTATTTATTATTATTATTATTATTATTATTATTATTATTATTATTATTAAAATGTATATATTTAACAATTATTTATAGTGGACGTACAAAGCAATATACCATCACAATCTGCTTTACCTCTTTTTCTCCTTGTTTTGGATTCATGTATGTGGTTCTGTTAGATGTCTAACTCAGCCCAACTAATACGAACGAAATTTGTTAACAATCAATTCAGACTTTATTTTTTTTATTTTTTTTATTATCGTCCCTGTCCTTGCTGTCTGTTATTCTAGCGAACATCGATAGCCAACAATTCATTAACCAACTATTTTGATCGACTATAGGATTACAACTTACTCAATTACTCAAACAAACCCATTATTCACTGCTTTTCAAAGATTGAAAACAGATTTTTTTTTTCTCTCTCGAATACCTCTGTTCTTACAATTTCTTGTCATATTTCGATTTCAAACGAATTTTCAAAAAGAAAAAATGCAATCTTGTTAGTTTTCCTTTACTAAAACTATCTGCAAATTTACATATTTCAATTCTTTATAGTCATCAAGAATTTTTGAGTCAAAGTTTGGGACTTAAAAAGTCAAACAAGGTTCTTCAATTAAATTCTAATTTCATGTTAAGCTTCAAGCGAAATTGAGTATTAAGATAGATTATAGGAATGATTTTAAACTTAATTCATGTTATAACAATTGTCTAAAACTTTCATAAAATCAAAATCAAATTTTTTTTTTCTTCCCTTCATAACAGCGACGCTGTTTTGTTTTTTTTTTGCTGCCTTCTTAATTTTTTTTTATTTTATCTATTTTATTTATTTTAGGATCACATTTATAGTTTTATTAATTGTTTACAAGTCTTAAATTAAGTCACAAATTCATTAATTGGTTTTGAACCTCTCTGATCAAACGAATTAATGAAGAAGAAGTGATGAAACAGAAAAGCTAGTTAAATATGGATGGGTATGGTTATAATCAGAAAACATAAATTGGAGGAATGGTTAGGAGGGTGTTATGGTGAGCGGGAGGTCGCGGGTTCGAGTCCCGTTCGGAGTTTTTCTTTCAGAAAAGCAATTAAAAAGGGTATACATTTTATATACATTTTATTATTATTAGTATTATTATTATTGTTGTTGTTGTTGTTGTATTATGATTATTGTAGTATTATGATTATGATTAGTATTAGTATTATTATTATTATTAGTAATATTAATATGTGTATTATGGTTATTATTATGAAAATGAGTATTATTATTATTGATATCATAAAAATAACACAAACTAATATTAATATCATCAGTATTAGTATTGGTATCGAATTATAAGTATTAGTATTAATATTATTATTAAGTATGATGAATCCTAAAGTTATTATTATCATTAACAATTATTGTTATTATTACAATTATTATAAGTAATACTACTATAATTATTACTAATATATGTATCATTATTATTGTTAATATTAATAAGATTATTAATATTATGATGAAAATAATAAGGGTTACTATTAATTATATTAATATTAGTATTAGTATCACTTTTGTAACTACTAGTATTATTATTATTATTATTATTATTATTATTAGTAGAACATTAATATCAAAAACTACCTTTTTAAGCAAACAAATATTTTGTACATAAAATATACTTATTACATATACTATGATTATATTAAAAATTTCACATAACTATATATATATGTATATAACCTACTAATATTATTTATATAAATACTTACAAATAACAAAATTATCGATTTTTTTTAAACCTAACATTAAACAAGTAAGTATGTAAATATAGATATATTAATATAACTATACAAATATTAACTATTATGATTATATACACAAATTAAACATACATAATATATATATTAAAGGTATAATAAGTAAATTTGTTCAGTTATGATTATATGTTTTAATATAGATATACAAATGATATAGGTTCGTGAATCCGAGGCCAACCCTGCATTGTTCAATATAGTCATATGTATTTTTACTACAAAATACATTAGGTGAGTTTCATTTGCTCCCTTTTTAAATACTTTTGCTATATATATTTTTGGGACTGAGAATACATGCGCTGCTTTTATAAATATTTTACGAAATAGACACAAGTACTTAAAATTACATTCTATGGTTGGATTATTAAACCGAATATTGCCCTTCAAGTCTGGTAACCTAAGAATTTAGGGAAATGGCCCCTGATTGACGCGAATCCTAAAGATAGATCTACGGACCTTGACAAGTCCCATTCGGGGTACGAATGCTTTAGTACTTCGAGATTATTATACAGACGAGAGGTTCTGTTTTGGGGATATTCTATACATTAAGTTAACGTAGGTTACCAGGTGTTCAATCCATATGAATGATTTTTATCTCTATACCGTGTGAAATGCCTGATATGAGATTGTATTTGTTAAGAATGGAAATGAAATCTTGTAGTCTATTAAAATTATGAAATGATTATTTATGATAAACTAATGAACTCACCAACCTTTTGGTTGACACTTTAAAACATGTTTATTCTCAGGTATGAAAGAAATCTTCCGCTGTACATTTGCTCTTATTAGAAATATTACTTGGAGTCATTCATGACATATTTCAAAAGACGTTGCATTCGAGTCGTTGAGTTCATCAAGATTATTATTAAGTCAATTATAGCTGGATATATTATAAAATGGTATGCATGCTGTTAACTGTCGATGTAATGAAAGTTTGTCTTTTAAAAATGAATGCAATGTTTGTAAAATGTATCATATAGAGGTCAAGTACCTCGCGATGTAATCAACTATTGTGAATCATTTGTAATCGATATGGACTTCATCCGGATGGATTAGGATGGGTCGCTTCAGTTGGTATCAGAGCGATGGTCTTAGTGAACCAGGTCTTGCATTAGTGTGTCTAACTGATAGTCGTTAGGATGCATTAGTAAGTCTGGACTTCGACCGTGTCTGCATGTCAAAAATTTTGCTTTTCATTTTTGTCAGAAATCATCAGTTTATCATCCTTAGGAAATTACATGCTTATCATTCTTAGTCTAGACACATCCTACTGCAATGATTGCATGAATAGTGTATAGACAAAAAAATTCATATCTTAGCATATCTACTAATTCATATCTTAGTGTATCCGTTACTGTAGACTTTATCTGACACTTTTCCTTAATTTTCTCCGTAATTCACGGGATCTTTGGATGTATGTGTAGATATTCTATATATAATTAGAATATCATTCGATATTCGAAAATCATTTCATATCAAAACCCTTTAACTGATCGTGAGAGATGGATCCTACACCTAGCTTGGATTCCATTAGTTCCGAAAGCAATTTCGAGATGTATATTGAAGCAGACTCCGAAGTCAATGAACCAGAAGTGCCTCAACCATTTAGTTATTTTTCTTTCTGGAGGAGATGGGGGTGGGTCCGAGACTTACTCACTCGATGGAGAAATTAAGAAGGCGAGCCCTACTGCGAACCAAACTTACCTCCTAACATCGGAGAAAATGATGTATTCACTGGTGAACCTATGCGCAACACTGTATTCATCCTTCTTGCTAAAGTTTTCCACCTCGAAGGTCGCATTACTGCAATCTCGGAAAATATTCAACCTCTACTTTCGAATACCAATAGAAGGGGAATATTAGAAGAAGTTAGGGAACTTCGAATTGATAATTAAGATCTATCGAATCAGATGAGTGGATGGATAGAAATGATAGAGGGTAGGATAGAAAACCTGACAAGGATGGTGCGTGATCTACAAGCTATACTTACTACACCAACATCATCACCAACCTCAGCACCAACAACACTTGTAGCACCGACAGTAACAGTACCACCATCAGCAGCACCAGCAGCATAACCAGTACCAATAACAACATCATCACATGCCTCAACATCTCCCATTCTGTACCTCAAGTATAATCATCGTTCTACATGACGTTCTACATTTTCCTTCTTCATGATGATTATGTAATCCCTAATGTTTTAGAGATTATGTACTCTAGTTCTAACCGTAAATCTGATGAGTTTAATATCACATTGACTCATTAAATTCATGATTTCGTCTGAAGAAAATATATATGTATATATGTTTTCATAAAGATTGTAATTAAAAGTTTTATTGTACAAACTGTTAATGGTGAATATATTTTAACGGGTAGGTAATACCCGAGAGATATTTAGATTTCACATTAATAAGTTACACTGTACATTCTTCAAATCCGATTCAACAAGTCATTTACTATCCTACTTACATCCACCGATATACAAATTCGTTCACCACAGAATAACCATATTCATTCAATTTCATATTTGGACTTTGATTTTTCAGAATCCAACAAGTGGCATAATGAAGAAAACATTTGACAAAATAAAATTTGTTAGAAACAAACAAATTAACCATGAGGAATTTTGTTAAAAATCCACGCTAACTGTTCCTAGCTAATTGTTCCTAGCTAACTGATTACATTTTATTTATCGCAATTTAATTATCGCAATTTACTTTCTCGCAATTTTATTTATCGTCATTTAATTTCTGTTATTTACTTTACGCACTTTATTTATCGTCATTTAATTTCTGTATTTATTTTACACACTTTAAATATCGGGACACGTAAACAAGGTTTTGACATATCATATCGACGCATATATATATATATATATATATATATATATATATATATATATATATATATATATATATATATATATATATATATATATATATATATATATATATATATATATATATATATATATTATTTGGAATAACCATAGACACTCTATATGCAGTAATGATCGAGTTCTCTATACAGGGTTGAGGTTGATTCTATAATACTATATATATTTTGAGTTGTGATCGAGTCTGAGACATGTACACGGGTCACGATACTTATTAATTAATTCGAATATTATATATTAAACTATATATGAATTATTGGACTGTTACTGTGGACTATCGACTGTGGACTAATAACATTGGACAATTAAAATAAATTAAAATATTGATTATAACATATGAAACTAAACATTTCTTCAAGTTTGCCACTTGATCTCATCTTAAGCCTCAATTGTATCTTGACGATTACAATCTGCATTCAAACCGTTCATGATTCTTGAAAACACCTCAATCCAGAGAATGAATCAACCGCACTTCAACTATGGAAGAAAAGATTAATGCATATAGTTATGCACCTGAAAAAACTCAGAACCTGAGTAAACGTTAAACACGTATCTGTGTTAACTCTTTTGGCATTGTTATTACCGAAAATAACTTTGGAATTCCTTTTCAAAATTAGTCAATTTTTTCACAGCTTCAGCAAGTCAACTTCGACTTTTCGTTCGAAACAACCTTATTATAACCTTAATATATATGCGTACTCTTTTATTGTTACTGGAGAAGTTTTTATATTCCACCATATTACCAGCAGACGTACCAGCAACCTCGTTGCTTCTTGGTTTAAACTCTCCGATAAATCATTATATTTATCATTGAAACCCTATCATATACTCATCCGCATCTTGTAACAAGAACTGCCATACCAATTACCAGGAATTAGCAATAAGTACTTTGAAAACTCACAGCATATATACATCAATAGTTATATGTATAACATTTATCTCTTAGAATCAAGGTTGGAGAACTCGGATCTCGGGGAGATCTCGTTTGGACTTTTTTAAGGAGATCTCGGCATCTCGGAATAATCTCGGGGAGATCTCGGACGTTGACTTACGTTGACTTTATAGTTTTTTTAATAAAAATATATATAAAAACATAAATATATGTATATTTATACACGTTTTTCCGAGATTTTACAAAAATATCCGAGAAATGAGCTAGAAAATGTTAGAAATTACGAATTTTGCAAGAAAATCATACAAATGAGCAAGAAAATCCAAGAAATCATGGCTTTGACTAAGTTTGAACCCGTTGATCGAGAAATCTCGGGAGATGAAGATCTCGTCTCGGTTGCCTTCTAAAAATGAGATCTCGGGGGAGATCTCGGGGAGATCTCGGGAGATTTACAACACTGCTTAGAATTATGGCCTTTCATTCTGAAATTCTGAACATCACTCAGTCTACAAATCAATACTCTGAATGTTGAAAAAGCTGAATGAAGCAGCAGAAACTGTAGACAACCGTAAACGACCTTAATCGTCAAAAGTTTAATGATAAAGAATAGTATGTTGGAAAAGCTCAGAAAAATTGGAACCGAAAAACAGATTGAGCTAACCACGAAGGAGACCAAGGACAAATACAGGGACCATACCCTATATTCAAAGAATCCAGATGATTCTGTATCTGATGAAATCTTTAGAGAATATCCTACTCCAAAGTCATGTTAAAATCTTGCGGAAAATCTTTCTTCATCAACCTTCGAACTTAGAAATTCCAAAATATCATCATAAATATCTTCGATATTTCTGAGGATATTTTCATAAATATTCTTGTCCGAAATTATTTATCTCTTCCTGCTATCTATATTACATCATAAAGAAAACCATTTTAGTTTCTAAATTTCTTTAAAATTCGAATTTAAAGTATGAATGTTTTTGAAGTAGTGTTGGAAGCTGATGCATGAGTTAGTATAATATAATGACACTTGATCAATGTGATTATATTACAGTAAGTCATGCTGAGTTTCTAATGGAACGTGATGATTCACAGATCATAATGTCATCATGTGCCATGTTACATAACTCTTTCATTCTGCTTAACTTCTAAACATATCAAGAAAGTATATTCTTGATAGTTCTATTCTCAGTGATTCTGGTAATTTGACAAATCAAATCGTGCTATTATGTTCTGTAATGACCCGTCAAAGTACACTTGACGACCATCGTTATCTTGGTCCCACAGCTTGATCGAAACTCTATATGAATTTAATAAAACAACCTTGCATTCTTTATTTAAAAATAATTCCCTATAAAGGAAACCTACCAAAATGTATAAATTTAGAAAACCTATACATGAATACTTAATCAAAAGTTGACCAAAACAAGTCAACGACATTCACTATTAAATGTATTAAAATAGAATGCAAGTTAATGTTTAACAAAAGCTGCCATCATAAATATGCAGACTCTCTAAGCACAGCGGAAGCAATCAATCATGAACCTGAGAATAAAACATGCGAGTAACTGTCAACAAAAATGTTGAGTGAATTATAGGTTTAATATTGCAAACAATATTTAATTTAAACAACAAAAATTTATGTTTGAAAACATAAAAACTCCTTTTTGGACCACCAAATTATATGCTAGAAAACATATAATAAAACATTATTCCATTTTCCGTGAGCCACCTGGTAACCACTTAACCATTTATTTACCCATGCCAAACACAATAAATAATATACACCGAACAAGTGTATCTACAACAAAATACGAAGTACTAAACATTCCGATTATAAATTGCTAGCGCGACTAGCTCGAAATGGGGTTGTCAAACCCGATAGATCTATCCGTAGGATTTGCGTTCACCAGTAGAAACCAGTGATTATAGTTACCAGACTAGGGAATATTTTTGTTCAACTCACAATGAATAATTTAAACCAACTTCCACATGTGTCCAAAAATATAAAATAAATTGCATGTATTCTCATCCCAAAAGATTTAAAAGAGAAAAATGGGACTATAACTCACCTTAATAACAAACGAAGTAACCACACAAATATGCGAACAGCAAATGAAGTAAAGTGATCAGGAATGATCACAACGCCAACCTATAAATAAAGCAGGTCGATATAAATAACTAACTTAGGTCAAGTCTTAGTATGATAACTATTGTACATGTTGCAAGTAGACATAGAACAATACTCAACATGCATCGGTTTGATCGAAACAGCGTACGGACACACACTTTCTATTTTTAGAAAGTTTCTATTTTTAGCAGGTTTCCATTTTTGGAAAGTTTCTATTTTAGGAAAGTTTCTATTTTTGGAAAGTTTCTATTTTTGGAAAGTTTCTATTTTTGGAAAGTTTCCAAATTTAGAAAGTTGCTATTTTAGGAAAGTTTATAAGTTAGGAAAGTTTCCTTATTTAGAAAGTCAACAAAAGTCAACTGAAAGTGAAAGTCAATCGAAAGTCAACTCAAAAGTCAACCTTGGTCAAACATAGTCAACGTTAATTTTAAAAGTGTAAGTTGTAAGTTATAATGTTTATTAAAGTTAAATATGTCTAATTATGTTATAACATAAGTTTAATTAAATTCAAATGAATTATTAAAGTTAATATATGTTTAAATGATATAATTAATATAACATAAGTATTTAATTAATTAATTTAATATTAGTCATAATATAAGTATTATTAATTAATAATAAATTTTAAATCATATCATAAGTATTATTAATTAATAATGAATTATTAATCATATCATAAGTTTCTAATTATAATTATTAAATCATAAGTATTTAATAATTAAATTATAATTAAATAATAACTAAGCCTTATAATAATTAAATAATTAATTAATCTTTATTATAAGTCTTATAATAATAATCTTATAATATAAGTTTAATACTTATCATAAGTATTTTCCATTAATAATAAAAGTATTATTAATCATAAGTTTAATTAAAATGTTAATTAAATCATAAGTAATAATTAAATGATATAATAAATATATATCATAAGTCTTAAATTATAATAATTACTTTTTATATCATAAGTAATTAAATGATAATGAAATTCATTATTTATATCATAAGTTTAATAATTAATCACAAGTTTTAAATCAAAAGTTCATCGGGTCGTATTTTGAGCCCCGGGTGTCGGTTTTCGGCGAGCCTTACATATATCTCCGCCTAATCAAACCACCCGACACTTCGGTACACTCAAGAACACACCAAGAACAGTCCACAAGTCGTGATGTACAGCCATTACACTACTTGGAACTTCAATTCAATCAAGATCGTGTTTTAGCTATAACGGGTGATTCGTGGCTCGGATTTAGATGACCCGAACATGAAAGTTCATCTCACCATCAGTCCTAACACACTAACACACCCTAAAGTCACCAAATATGGTCACAAAGTCGGACCAAACCTGGTTCATATCAATATCACAATTCAATCTTAACAAAATACTAATTTGATCATATCTAGGGCTCCGGGAATCGAAACGACATGAATTCGGAGTCTAAAATTAATGTCTTGATGAGAGGAACTCATCTAACTACTTTATTTTAATTTTTATAACAGTCACAAAGTCATAAAAGTACGAAATAGCTGCTGTCCCAATTATATCAAACCGAAAATATATGAAATTGAGTAATTCTGCGCATACAAACATCATTACAACAACCAATAGTCATCATCATATCATACTATTAAAATAGACATCAAATACAGTAAAATAAATAAAAATCAAAAGTTCTAGGGTTAGAGTTTATACCCTAATCAAGAATTGATTAATATAGGCGTGTAGAGCTCGAAGAGATGAACGCGATGATGATTAAAGCTTCTTGATCCATGTAATATTTTGTGAGATGATGATGATGATGCTAGTGATGGGCGACGGCCAAAATAAGAAAAAGGAGGAGAGAAAATAATTTGGTTTAGGTTAAAATGAAAGCGAAATGAGGAGGTTATGGATTAAGATCACAAGAATGAGAGTTTGACAACTTTTCCCCCTCCCCTTGAAAATTTCGGCCAAAAACTGAATGGGGTGGGACCTATAGTGGCCCAATTTGATAAATGACAAAATCCTAGTGGCCCGAACGCTCGAACGAAACCCGAAACGCGAAAATGCCGCTACGCGATTGATTTTTCGGAGAGATAATAAATACGCGACGAATAAAATATATAAACACTATATTTAATCATATGACATCAAAATATCATATTTAAGATAATTTGGATTTAAAAATCCCAAAAGCTTGACCGTTGGTTTGAAAACCGAAAAGATTCGCCGGATAGAAATCCGCGACACATAGAAACGTATAACTTAAAATATGAATACAAATATTCACATAAAACATAATAATAAATATATTATTACAAAAATAATAATATAGGTCATAGAAATGACGTGGCACGAATAATAATTAACGGTCGTTAAATAATTAACGGTAAAAGATAACGGAAAAAGTAGGGTCGTGACATGTTCCTTCTTACTTAGAGCAGGATAATCAATCGAAACTCCATACCTATGAATTCTGGACCATTACTTGCGAAAAGAAAACAAAGGCATGAAACTCCGAAATAGAAAGGGGGTATAAATCGCAGCAAAAAGGGAGAACATTAACTGTGAATGACGATGATTATAGAAGACGGAAGCGGGGATTTCAAAGTATAAAGGAAAATATAAAGCCCAACAACAATGTCGAAATTACAAACCGTGGATATTAATACGAAAAGCAATATAAAGACACGGTATGATTAAGAATAGTATCATTCCAAGGTAATAGTATAAATAAACAGATTTTCTGGTGGAAGATTGAAAAGAAGGATGACAGAAATGATAAATAGGAAAACATCAAGGATTAGAATTGAATTAAGCATTTTCACAATCGTTGGGACGTATGAACTAAGAAATAAAGTATAGGAATGGTGAGAATAATGGAACGGAAGAGTTTAATTTATAATGGAAATATCAAACAGAGTAATCGAGGTAGATCACCGTATTTAATTATAGAGATCTTAATCTCCTTATTCGCCAAAGAATCAAATCTCTCAGATTTCGAAGATTTTCTTTAAATCCCTTGAATTCTGGAATTCAACCAAGATAACGTCAAAAGTTAGGGCGCACCTTATTTTCTCAATTCAACCATGACTACTCAAAAGTTATGATGGAACCTGTCATTTTCATTTCACTATTTAGTGATAACTTCACCCGTACTCTTTACAAAAATCAAATCGTTTTCTCTATATAAATCAATGATGATAAAACTCTATTAATCAACACATTTTTGTCAAGAAAACATTTTTATTGTTAGCCATGACCACCTCACTCAAATTTCGGGACGAAATTTATTTAACGGGTAGGTACTGTGACGACCCGGAAATTTCCGATCAAATTTAAACTTAATCTTCATATGATTTCGACACGTTAAGCAAAGTCTGTAATGTTAATTCTCAAAATTTTTGGAACAGTTTACACGAATTCATTTAACCTTTGACTATTCCTGACGATTCACGAACCATAGTAGTAAATAAATATATATGTATAATTATAAGTAAAATATATATATATATATATATATATATATATATATATATATATATATATATATATATATATATATATATAAATCGAAATAATAAAATACAATTTAATCGATTGAGTTATTTACTTAAATTATTACACAAGATAAATTGTTGCCATTAATAAAACTGTATATAAATAAATATGGTCTATGTATAATTATTATTAATTGTAACATATATACAATGTATAAATAATAAATATGTAATGAAAGTTAATATATAATATATTGTATAAGTAATGATACAGATATATAATAAAAAAAATATAAATATAGTTTATATAATAATATTGTTACTACTTCTAATATTAATATCAATATGAGTGTTATGAATAATCTATAGATATGAACTTAATAGATATAGATTGATAATGTATTATTGTTATTAATATATTTTTTATTATTAATAATATTAGTATTATTAATATTATTGTTATTAACAATATCATTGCCATACATTTTATGATCATTAATAACATTATCATTAGTAATATTATTATTATAAATTTTTCTTATTTTAATATTAAGTGTATTATTATTAAAGTTATATTTAATATTAAGATTAATTATAATAAAAATAAATAAATATAAGAGATATATAAATATAGAGTTATATAAAAATAAATAGATAAATACAAATATATATAAACATATGCGATATATACAGATAAATATATTAGGAAATCAGTGTTTTTATTTATTATTATTATTATTATTATTAAAATGTATATATTTAACAATTATTTATAGTGGACGTACAAAGCAATTAACCATCACAATCTGCTTTACCTCTTTTTCTCCTTGTTTTAGATTCATGTATGTGGTTCTGTTAGATGTCTAACTTAGCCCAACTAATACGAACGAAATTTGTTAACAATCAATTCAGAATTTATTTTTTTTATTTTTTTTATTATCGTCCCTGTCCTTGCTGTCTGTTATTCTAGCGAACATCGATAGCCAACAATTCACTAACCAACAATTTTGATCGACTATAGGATTACAACTTACTCAATTACTCAAACAAACCCATTACTCACTGCTTTTCAAAGATTGAAAACATATTTTTTTCTCTCTCGAATACCTCTGTTCTTACAATTTCTTGTCATATTTCGATTTTAAATGAATTTTCAAAAAGTAAAAATGCAATCTTGTTAGTTTTCCTTTACTAAAACTATCTGCAAATTTACATTTTTCAATTCTTTATAGTCATCAAGAATTTTTGAGTCAAAGTTTGGGACTTAAAAAGTCAAACAAGGTTCTTCAATTAAATTCGAATTTCATGTTAAGCTTCAAGCGAAATTAAGTATTAAGATAGATTATAGGAATGATTTTAAACTTAATTCATGTTATAACAATTGTCTAAAACTTTCATAAAATCAAAATCAAATTTTTTTTTCTTCCCTTCATAACAGCGACGTTGTTTTGTTTTTTTGCTGCCTTCTTCATTTTATTTTATTTTATCTATTTTATTTATTTTAGGATTACATTTATAGTTTTATTAATTGTTTACAAGTCTTAAATTAAGTCACAAATTCATTAATTGGTTTTGAACCTCTCTGATCAAACGAATTAATGAAGAAGAAGTGATGAAACAGAAAAGCTAGTTAAATATGGATGGGTATGGTTATAATCAGAAAACATAAATTGGAGGAATGGTTAGGAGGGTGCTATGGTGAGAGGGAGGTCGCGGGTTCGAGTCCCGTCCGGGGTTTTCTTTCAGAAAAGCAATTAAAAAGGGTATACATTTTATATACATTTTATTATTATTAGTATTATTATTATTGTTGTTGTTGTATTATGATTATTGTAGTATTATGATTATGATTATTATTAGTATTATTATTATTATTATTAGTAATATTAATATGTGTATTATGGTTATTATTATGAAAATAAGTATTATTATTATTGATATCATAAAAATAATCCAAACTAATATTAATATCATCAGTATTAGTATTGGTATCGAATTATAAGTATTAGTATTAATATTATTATTAAGTATGATGAATCCTAAAGTTATTATTATCATTATTATCATTAACAATTATTGTTATTATTACAATTATTATAAGTAATACTACTATAATTATTACTAATATATGTATCATTATTATTGTTAATATTAATAGGATTATTAATATTATGATGAAAATAATAAGGGTTACTATTAATTATATTAATATTAGTATTAGTATCACTTTTGTAACTACTAGTATTATTATTATTATTATTATTATTATTATTATTATTATTATTATTATTATTATTATTATTATTATTATTATTATTATTATTATTATTATTATTATTATTATTATTATTATTATTATTATTATTAGTAGAACATTAATATCAAAAACTACCTTTTTAAGCAAACAAATATTTTGTACATAAAATATACTTATTACATATACTATGATTATATTAAAATTTTCACATAACTATATATATATATATATATGTATATAACCTACTAATATTATTTATATAAATACTTACAAATAACAAAATTATCGATTTTTTTAAACCTAACATTAAACAAGTAAGTATGTAAATATAGATATATTAATATAACTATACAAATATTAACTATTATGATTATATACACAAATTAAACATACATAATATATAAATTAAAGGTATAATAAGTAAATTTGTTCAGTTATGATTATATGTTTTAATATAGATATACAAATGATATAGGTTCGTGAATCCGAGACCAACCCTGCATTGTTCAATATAGTCATATGTATTTTTACTACAAAATACATTAGGTGAGTTTCATTTGCTCCCTTTTTAAATGCTTTTACTATATATATTTTTGGGACTGAGAATACATTCGCTGCTTTTATAAATGTTTTACGAAATAGACACAAGTACTTAAAATTACATTCTATGATTGGATTATTAAATCGAATATCGCCCTTCAAGTCTGGTAACCTAAGAATTTAGGAAAATGGCCCCTGATTGACGCGAATCCTAAAGATAGATCTATAGACCTTGACAAGTCCCATTCGGGGTACGAATGCTTTAGTACTTCGAGATTATTATACAGACGAGAGGTTCTATTTTGGGGATATTCTATGCATTAAGTTAACGTCGGTTACCAGGTGTTCAATCCATATGAATGATTTTTATCTCTATGCCGTGCGAAATGCTTGATATGAGATTATATTTGTTAAGAATGGAAATGAAATCTTGTGGGCTATTAAAATTATGAAATGATTATTTATGATAAACTAATGAACTCACCAACCTTTTGGTTAACACTTTAAAGCATGTTTATTCTCAGGTATGAAAGAAATATTCCGTTGTGCATTTGCTCGTATTAGAAATATTACTTGGAGTCATTCATGACATATTTCAAAAGACGTTGCATTCGAGTCGTTGAGTTCATCAAGATTATTATTAAGTCAATTATAGCTGGATATATTATAAAATGGTATGCATGCTGTTAACTGTCAATGTAATGAAAGTTTGTCTTTTAAAAATGAATGCAATGTTTGTAAAATGTATCATATAGAGGTCAACTACCTCACGATGTAATAAACTATTGTGAATCACTTATAATTGATATGGACTTCGTCCGGATGGATTAGGATGGGTCGCTTCAACTTTTACTTTGGTTTGGAGAGTTTTTCAGGTGTATGACTGTGGGTAACAAGTGGTTGGATCATCATCTCGATTGTTCATTGTTTGAAGTGTCTTCAGGAATTTTGATGGGTGTGAACACAGATTGTAATCATTAATATACATATGATGTTCAAGGATTTTGAATGATACAAATATTTTTCTGGGTTCTATGAATAGAAATGATGTTTTAGCACAGTTTTGAAGTCAAAGTATAGTTTTAAAAGATGTAAGAATCTAAGAGTGATGTCTTCTGTTAAATCTTGACTTGGATTTTGATTTGTTAAAATCAGAATACGTAATCAAATTTGGATGAGAATGGTTGTTTTGATTTTTATAAAAGAATGTATATTGTTGTGAAAGTAGTGAGTATAGTTGGTGATTGCTGAATCAGATTCGAAGAATGTATCATATTAATTGTGAATTTATATATATCTCTCGAGTATTACCTACCCGTTAAAAAAAATTTCACAATTAATATTTCGTACAAAAAATTTTTATTACAGTCTTTATGAAAATATATATGTGTATATTTTCTTCAGATGTAACATAGATTTAATGAGTTAATATTAAATTAAACTCATTTGATTTACGGTTGAAACTAGAATTGAATAATCTCTAAAAACTTTAGAAATTACATAACTTTTACGGAATATTTCTTTAATGAAATTGAAATTATGAATCAATACTTCGTTATTTGTTGATGCATGATGTTGGTGTTCGTGGAATTCTTATGAACTTCGCAAGGTACGCATGATGTTATCTGAAAAGTTTCAAGTACATCGATAATGAAAGTGTAAAATCAAACATATATTTGAATAATACACTTGATTTTTTTTTATGAAATGAAATTCATTGAATTGAAACAGAGATTGTAGTTAACGATGATTAAGTCGCTAACGAAGAATGTACATCATAGCATATTAGTAATATGAATTAACCGAGTAGTTAAGATTCACACATAATAGCTTAGTACGGAAAGATTCATTGTGGTTTAAAAAAATTTATATATATAAGATATACATATAAATCCTTTAATGGAAATGAGTTAATACTTCATAACTCGTTATTTCGATATACCTATTGGTGATTGTGTTGTCGATATCGTTGGTGGTTATGTAATTGATGGAGCTTGTAGTGTTACAGGTGTTGCTGGTGTTGGGAATACTGACGGTGATACTGGCGGTACTGGCGGTGCTAGTGATGCTGACGGTACTGTTGATGCTATTAGTAAACAAGTCTAGCTTATAAATCACGCACCATTCTTGTCAGGGTTTCTTTTCTTCCTTCTATCATTTTGGTTCATTCATCTGATTTAAGGTTAGGGCTAGAATAGATAATCTCTAAGACTTTAGAGATTATATAATCGCCGCAGAATGCTTCTTCAATGAAGTTTTGAATCAATACTTCATCGGATAATGTTGTTGGTAATCCTAGAATAATGATCTTTCATTCTGAAACTCTGAAAAGCACCCAGTCTACGAATCAATATTTTAAATTTTGAAAAATCTAAATGAAGTAGCAGAAACTGTAGACAATTGTAAACGACCTTAATTATCGGAAGTAATAATAAAGAATAGTATGATGGCAAAGCTCAGAAAAGTTGGAACTGAAAAACGAATTGAACAAATCATGAAGGAGGCCGTGGACAAATCATAAAGACAAAACCTGCCTTCAAAGAATCCAAATGATTCAGTGTCTGCTGAAGTCATTAACGAATACCTTGCTCCTGACTATAAACCTTTACAGGCAAATCTTCATCATCATCCATCGACGTTAAAAATTCTAAGATATCATCATATCTTTCACTATAAATATCCTCGATATTTCTGAAGATATTTTCATAACTATTCTTATCTGAAATCGTTTATCTCTTCGCGATATCGATGTTACATCAGAAAGGAAACGGTTTTAGTTTCTAAATTCTGAAAGATTCAATTTTAAAATATGAATGTTTGCGAAGTCGTGTTAGGAACTGAAGCATGAGTTAGTATAATATAATGACACTTGATCAACGTGATTATATTACAGTAATTCATGCTGAGTTTCTAATGAAACATGATGATTCACAGACTATAACGTCGTCATGTTCCATGTTACACGACTCTTACATTCTACCTAATCTCTAAATATATCAAGAATATAATTTCTTGATAGTTCTATCTTTTCTAAATTCTCTGATAATTTAACAAGTTAGGTCATGCTATTACCAGTTCTTTCTTAGAACGTTAGCCATGATCATTCGAAATTCAAAGATTTAACCTACGAAATCAAGACGTCTTAATCGCTTTACTTTAAGTCGGGAAAAGAAAACAAAAGTATGGAACTCCAAAATATAAGGAAATGAAGGGAATGGATTTATAGTGAAATATCCGACAGAGCAATCAAAATAGATTATTGTATTTAACCATAGAAGATCCTAATTTCCTTAATTACCGAAGGATCAAATCTTATTACAAAGGTTTTCTCTAAATTCCTTGATTTTCGGAAATCAACCGTGACTACGACACTGGTTAAGACAAACATGCATATATTTATTTCACTCATTTGTGATAGCTTCACTCGTACTCTTCACAAAAAACAAATTCTTTTATACATATTACTCGATGATGATAAAACTCTAATTTATAGCTCGTATGCGTCATGAAAACATACTTATTGTCAGCCATTACCATCCCAATCAAATTTCGGGACGAAATTTCTTTAACGGGTAGGTACTGAAAATTTCCGACCAAAATTAAACTTTAATCTTTATATGTTTTCGACATGATAAGCAAAGTCTGTAAAGTTGAGTCTCAAAAAGTTTGAACTGTTTCATATATTCAATTGACCTTCGACTGCTCTCGACGATTCACGAAAAATTAATTGTAAATAGATATGTGTGTATGTATACATAAATAATAATTCGAAATATAATTTGAAGTATTATATGTTGTTGTCATTAAAAATTAATAAAATAAGAGTAGGATATTATAATAATTATTATTTAAAAATATATCTCTATATATAAATAAGTATATTAAAAATAAATATTAAATGATTGTAATACTCGTTTGATGTTTCGATTGATATTTAGCAAATTAAGTTCAAACTTAGGTAATTTTAAAATAAACGGCTAGCCGAAAATGAGTTTTATAAATTATAGGCTTATTAAAAATGTATTTAGGAACTAATTGTTGAATTTTAAAACTTTTTATATTTTTACTTGGGGTTGGAAGTGAATAATTAATGTAATTTTTATTTAATAGTTAATGACTGAATTTTATACCATAATGACCAAAATAAATAAATATAGTTAATTTAAAAATATGGGATTTTTTCTGAACACTTTTATTCGCCACTGAGTGAACAACGGAGTACGAAATAATAGTCCGTGAAAACTGTCGGTAAGATATTTATCCAATCATTTGTCACGGATGAAAACATATGAATTCAATTACAAGTGATTAATGTTCCTTATTGATAAATCTCATGTTCTATTATTATATATTATACGTAGTATTCTGTTTCTATATATATTTATATTTATATATCCATTATGAGAGAGGATGAAAACCAAAAACTGAAATATACTCTTTTAATGCTTCGATCTATCTGTATCTGTTTATTTTCTTTTGCTCAAACGAGCTACCTCATTAATCTGTTTCTGTTTTTATTATTCGAAACCACCACATGAAAACCACCTTTATGTACGAAACCTACTTCACTTTGTGCTCGTTTGTGTTGTTCGACCACCACCTTGTAACCTTCGATCGTTTCAGGCAACCACCAAACCGATACCCAAGGTTGTTTCTTGTTTTCTCCTTCGTGAACCCACAAAACAACAAGACCCAAACCATCATTTTTTTTCTTCTCAGTTCAAAAACAAAACCAAACACCATCACTTTACTATTTTTCTTTTCATTCGAGCAACACCATCATCGACACCACTCAAGAACCATGATTAAAACGCCATCACCTATTTTTCTATCTCTCCTCCCTCTCTCTACAAATCTTTATAATGAACCTCACCATGAATCACCATCACATTAAACCACCATCACTGCTACAGCTACACGACTGTTTTCTACTTCATTCGATAAATTAAACACCCACGAACCTTCATTCATGGTTGACTGAAACTGCTGCTGTTGTTGGAACTTCTGTCCGGACAGACCCAATCAACCACCACCTTCCTGTTACTTTATTTTCTGCTGCCTTATATATATATATATATATATATATATATATATATATATATATATATATATATATATATATATATATATATATATATACATACATATATATATACATACATATATATATATATATATACATATATATATATATATATATATATATATTTTGCTGCTGTTATTCGTTGTCCAAATCACCACCAAACCGCCATTTTTTTTTTTCTGTTTTACGGTTGTTCCTACATCTGCTGTTCGATTAAGATACCATCACCAAAACACCATTTTTTTCTAGTTCAAACCCACATGAAGATGATGATGATAAAAGAATTCGTTAATGGTGATTGGAAGATTCACGATAATGATATTATAATTGTATGAGGAACCAGAGGACCCCTCCATAAAGTCCTGTCGCTGTATGCCATGTCTCTATCTTTTTTTAAACATAAACCGAACCCACTATGGCTTGTGATAATGGGTTAGCTTAATGGATTCGTTCAATAACATTTGGACTAATAAAATGGGTTGCAAATTTGGATCGGGCTTATATGTTTAGACATGGGCCTGATGGACCTAAAATATATAGGCCGAATTAATTTGATGAAGCCTGGAGACTAAGGAACACGGGTTAGATACATTTAGTTCCATTTACGATTAGATAAACAGAAATGGAGGAGTGGTTAGTGGTCTTTTCAGAATAGCGTGAGGTCGCGGGTTCGAGCCCGGACAAGGGCACTTATTTTTGAAACTTATTCTTTGAAGTAGTTTATCTCTATTTTTATTATTAGTATTATCATTGTTATCATTATTATTATTATTTTATTATTATTATTATTGATATTATTATTATCACATTATTATTATTATTATTATTATTATTATAAATATTAGTATTATTATTATTAGTAAAATCATTAATTTTATAGTTATTATTATTAGGATTCATTAATATTAAAATTATCATTTTCAGTAAAGTTATTATTATTATTATTATTATTATTATTATTATTATTATTATTATTATTATTATTATTATTAAAAGTATTATTTTTATAAAAATTATCATTTTTATTATTACTATTATTATTAAGATAAAACAACTTTTATTATTATCAATATTATTTTATCAAATAACGATTAGTTATAAAACCATATTTGCTACATATCACATAACTATATTAATATTTTTATAATAAATATTAATAAATGTAATTAATTAAGTTATTAATAAAACACATAATTAAAATAACCATTAAATCGCTAATTTTGTTTAATCACCATTATATGTGTTAATATACATAATTGATATAGGTTCGTAAATCCGAGGCCAAACCCTGCACTTGTTCAGTGCCGTCATATGTATTTTTACTACAAAACACAGTATTGTGAGTTTCATTTGCTCCCTTTTTAAATGCTTTTGCAATATATATTTTTGGGACTGAGAATACATGCGCTGCTTTTATAAATGTTTTACGAAATAGACACAAGTAATCGAAACTACATTCTATGGTTAGATTATCGAATCGAATATGCCCCTTTTAGCTTGGTAGCCTAAGAATTAGGGAAATGGCCCCTAATTGACGCGAATCCTAAAGATAGATCTATGGACCTTGACACATCCCATTCGGGTTACGAATGCTTTAGTACTTCAATTATCATGTCCGATGAGAGTCCCGGAATGATGGAGATATTCTATATGCATCCTGTTAGTTTGGTTATCAAGCGTTCACCATATGAATGATATTTTTATCTCTATGCAGTTTGCGAAATACCTGATATGAGATGATGTTTATGAAAAATGAAATGAAAATCTTGTGGTCTATTAAATTAATGGAAATGATTGTTATGATAAACTAATGAACACACCAACCTTTTGGTTGACACTTGAAAGCATGTTTATTCTCAGGTTTAAAAGAAATCTTCCGCTGTGCAAATTGCTCATTTTACAGATATTAATTGGAGTCATTCATGACATATTTCAAAAGACGTTGCATTCGAGTCGTTGAGTTCATCAAGATTATTATTAAGTCAATTACAGTTGGATATATTATGAAATGGTATGCATGCCATCAACTTTCGATGTAATGAAAGTCTGTCTTTTAAAAATGAATGCTATGTTTGCAAAATGTATAATATAGAGGTCGAGTACCTCGCGATGTAACCAAATGAAATGTATTCGTCCAGATGGATTAGGACGGGTCTTTAAAGGTGGTATCAGAGCGGTGGTCTTAGCGAACCAGGTCTGCATTAGTGTGTCTAACTGATAGTCGTTAAGATGCATTAGTGAGTCTGGACTTCGACCGTGTCTGCATGTCAAAAGTTTTGCTCATCATTTTTGTCGGAAATCATATGTTTATCATCCTTAGAAAATTACCTGATTATCATTCTTAGTCTAGACACATCTTACTGCATTGATTGCATGAATAGTGTATAGACAAAAATTCATATCTTAGCATATCTGCTAATCCATATCTTAGCGTAACTATTACTGTAAATTTTGCCTGACATATTCCGTAAATTCCTCCGTAATTTACGAAATATTTTGTTCTATATATATAGATATTATATATAATTAGAATACCATCCGATAGCCAGAAATCATTTCATATCGAAAATCCTTTATTCAATTGTATGAAATGGAATTCACCACTAGTTCAAGTCCCTCGGATTCCGATATGGAGTTTCACTCGAGCTTCGAAAGCAGTGTGACCGGAATGGATTAACCAATCAGTCATCACCAAATCTGGAAAAATTTGGGGATGGGTTCGTAGTCGACTTAATTAATGGAGACAAGAAGAAGGAGATTCCTTCCATCAACCGAATTCACCTCTTGGCATAGAACCTAAATCACTTACCGGCGAACCCATTCGAAACACCATTTTCTCTCTCATTTCAAGAGTATCTCGTTACGATTATATACTATCGCAAATTTTAGATCTTATTCATCCACTCAAACAGACAATCACCCCGGTGTAATAGAAGAAGTCAACGAGATTCGCGCTCGGGTAGTGACATTGGAGAGTATGGTGCAAAATTTACCAGCTTCAGCAACATCACCGGCACCAACAGTACCATCAATAACAGCACCAATACCATCAACAATTCATGCCTCAACATCTCATTCTGTACCTCGAGTATAATCATCGTTCTATGTATCATTCTACATCAATTATCTTCGTTCTTCATGGCGATTATGTAATCTCTAAAGTCTTAGAGACTATTTATTCTAACTCAAACCGAAAAGCAAATGAGAATAATATCATATTAACTCATTAAATCCATGATTACATATGAAGAAAATATATATGTTTATATGTTTTCATAAAGATTGTAATTAAAAATTCTTTTGTACAAACTGTTAATGGTGAAAATATTTTAACGGGTAGGTAATACCCGAGGAATATTTTGATTTCACATTAATAAGTTACAATATGTATTCTTCGAATTTGATTCAACGATCATTTACTATCCTACTTACATCCACAGATATACGAATCTGTTCACCACAGAATAACCATTTTCATTCAATTTCATATTTGAATTTGACCTATCAGAATCCAACAAGTGACATAATGAAGAAAAACATTGGACAAAATAAAAATTTGTTAGAAATAAACAAATTAACTATAAGAAATTCTGTTAAGAAACCACGCTAACAAAGTCCTAGCTAACTGTTCCTAGATAACTGTTCCTAGCTAACTGTTAATTCCTTATTATATTTATTTATTGCAATTTAATTATCGCAATTTATTTATCGCAATTTAAATTCTCGCAATTTTATTTATTGTCATTTAATTTCTGTTATTTATTTTACGCACTTTAAATATCGGGACACGTATACAAGGTTTTGACATATCATATCGATGCATCTATATATATTATTTGGAATAACCATAGACACTCTATATGCAGTAATGTTCGAGTTAGCTATACAGGGTTGAGGTTGATTCTACAATAATATATATACTTTGAGTTGTGACCGAGTCTGAGACATGTATACAATGGGTCACGAATACGTATTAATTAATTCGAATATTATATATTAAACTATATATGAATTATTGGATTACTAATTGTGGACTACTAACTGTGGACTGCCAACATTGGACAATTAAAAATTAATTAAAATATTGATTATAACATATGAAACTAAACAATTCTTCAAGTTTGCCACTTGATTTCATCTTAAACCTCATTTGTATCTTGACGATTACAATCTGCGTTCAAACCTTTCATGAATCTAGAAAACACCTCAATCGAGAGGATGAATCAACCGCATTTCATCTACAGAAGAAAAGATTGATGCATATAGTTATGCACCTGAAAAACACTCAGAACCTGAGTAAACGTTTCACACGTATCTGTGCTAGCTCCTTTGGCGTTGTTATTACCGAAAATAACCTGCAATTCTTTTTCAAATTAGCCAATTTTGTCACAGCTCCAGCAAATCAGCTTCAATTTTTCATTCGAATAAAACTTATTATAAAGATTACCCCTTCATCATCGTTATTGGAGAACTTTTTATATTCCACCATATTACCAACAGATGTACCAGCAACCTCATTGCTCCTTGGCTTAAATCTCTCCGACAAATCACTATATTTATCTATTGGAGTCTTATCATATACTCATCCGCATCTTGTAACGAGAACTACCGTATTAATTACCGAAAAATCAACAATCAGAATTTCCAATCTCGCAGCATATCTACATCAACAGTTATATGTATACATATAAACTTTATCTCCTAGAATAATGATCTTTCATTCTGAAACTCTGAAAAGCACCCAGTCTATGAATCAATAATTCAAATTTTGAAAAAGGTGAATGAAACAGCAGAAACTGTAGACAATTGTAAATGACCTTAATTATCAGAAGTAATAATAAAGAATAGTATGATGACAAAGCTCAGAAAAGTTAGAACTGGAAAACGAATTGAACAAATCATGAAGGAGGCCGTGAACAAATCACAAAGACAAAACCTGCCTTCAAAGAATCCAAATGATTCAGTGTCTGCTGAAGTCATTAACGAATACCTTGCTCCTGACTATAAACCTTTACAGGTAAATCTTCATCATCATCCATCGACGTTAAAAATTCTAAGATAT
This sequence comes from Rutidosis leptorrhynchoides, assembly GCF_046630445.1. NCBI lineage: Eukaryota > Viridiplantae > Streptophyta > Magnoliopsida > Asterales > Asteraceae > Rutidosis > Rutidosis leptorrhynchoides. The sequence continues at coordinate 548,029,196 of NC_092334.1, forward strand.
CATCATATCTTTCACTATAAATATCCTCGATATTTCTGAAGATATTTTCATAACTATTCTTATCTGAAATCATTTATCTCTTCGCGATATCGGTGTTACATCAGAAAGGAAACTATTTTAGTTTCTAAATTCTGAAAGATTCAATTTTAAAATATGAATGTTTTCAAAGTCGTGTTGGGAACTGAAGCATGAGTTAGTATATTATAATGACACTTGATCAACGTGATTATATTACAGTAATTCATGTTGAGTTTCTAATGAAACATGACGATTCACAGACTATAACGTCGTCATGTGCCATGTTACACGACTCTTACATTCTACCTAATCTCCAAACATATCAAGAATATAATTTCTTGATAGTTCTATCTTTTCTAAATTCTCTGATAATTTAACAAGTTAGGTCATGCTATTACCAGTTCTTTCTTAGAACGTTAGCCATGATCATTTGAAATTCAAAGATTTAACCTACGAAATCGAGACATCCTAATCGCTTTACTTTAAGTCGGAAAAAGAAAACAAAAGTATGGAACTCCAAAATATAAGGAAGCGAATGGAATGGATTTATAGTGAAATATCCGACAGAGCAATCAAAATAGATTATTGTATTTAACCAAAGAAGATCCTAATTTCCTTAATTACCGAAGGATCAAATCTTATTACAAAGGTTTTCTCTAAATTCCTTGATTTTCGGAAATCAACCGTGACTACGTCACCGGTTAAGACAAACCTGCATTTATTCATTTCACTCTTTTGTGATAGCTTCACTCGTACTCTTCACAAAAAACAAATTGTTTTATACATATTACTCGATGATGATAAAACTCTAATTTATAGCTCGTATGCGTCATGAAAACATACTTATTGTCAGCCATGACCATCCCAATCAAATTTCGGGATGAAATTTCTTTAACGGGTAGGTGCTGTGACGACCAGAAAATTTTTGATCAAAATTAAACTTTAATCTTTATATGTTTCCGACATGATAAGCAAATTCTGTAAAGTTGAGTCTCAAAAAGTTTGAATTGTTTCATATATTCAATTGACCTTCGACTGCTCTCGATGATTCACGAACAATTAATTGTAAATAGATATGTGTGTATGTATACATAAATAATAATTCGAAATATAATTTGAAGTATTATATGTTGTTGTCATTAAAAATTAATAAAATAAGTGTAGGATATTATAATAATTATTATTTAAAAATATATCTCTATATATAAATAAGTATATTAAAAATAAATATTAAATGATTGTAATACTCGTTTGATGTTTCGATTGATATTAAGCAAATTAAGTTCAAACTTAGGTAATTTTAAAATAAACGGCTAGCCGAAAATGAGTTTTATAAATTATAGGCTTATTAAAAATGTATTTAGGAACTAATTGTTGAATTTTAAAACTTTTTATATTTTTACTTGGGGTTGGGAGTGAATAATTAATGTAATTTTTATTTAATAGTTAATGACTGAATTTTATACCATAATGACCAAAATAAATAAATATAGTTAATTTAAAAATATGGGATTTTTTCTGAACATTTTTATTCGCCACTGAGTGAACAACGGAGTACGAAATAATAGTCCGTGAAAACTGTCGGTAGGATATTTATCCAATCATTTGTCACAGATGAAAACATATGAATTCAATTACAAGTGATTACTGTTCCTTATTGATGAATCTCATGTTCTATTATTATATATTATACGTAATATTCTATTTCTATATATATTTATATTTATATATCCATTATGAGAGAGGATGAAAACCCAAAACTGAAATATACTCTTTTAATGCTTCGATCTAACTGTATCTGTTTATTTTCTTTTGCTCAAACGAGCTACCTCATTAATCTATTTCTGTTTTTATTATTCGAAACCACCACATGAAAACCACCTTTATGTACGAAACCCACTTCACTTTGTGCTCATTTGTGTTGTTCGACCACCACCTTGTAACCTTCGATCGTTTCAGGCAACCACCAAACCGAAACCCAAGGTTGTTTCTTGTTTTCTCCTTCGTGAACCCACAAAACAACAAGACCCAAACCATCATTTTTTCTTTTCTTCTCAGTTTGAAAACAAAACCAGACACCATTACTTTACTATTTTTCTTTTCATTCGAACAACACCAACATCGACACCACTCAAGAACCATGATTAAAACGCCATCACCTATTTTTCTATCTCTCCTCCCTCTCTCTACAAATCTTTATCATGAACCTCACCATGAATCACCATCACATTAAACCACCATCACTACTACAGCTACACGACTGTTTTCTACTTCATTCAATAAATTAAACACCCACGAACCTTCATTCATGGTTGACTGAAACTGCTGCTGTTGTTGGAACTTCTGTCCGGACAGACCCAATCAACCACCACCTTCCTGTTACTTTATTTTTTGCTGCCTTATATTTTTTTTTGCTGCTGTTATTTGTCGTCCAAATCACCACCAAACCGCCATATTTTTTTCTGTTTTACGGTTGTTCCTACATCTGCTGTTCGATTAAGATACCATCACCAAAACACCATTTTTTTTCTAGTTCAAACCCACATGAAGATGATGATGATACAAGAATTCGTTAATGGTGATTGGAAGATTCACGATAATGATATTTTAATTGTATGAGGAACCAGAGGACCCCTCCATAAAGTCCTGTCGCTGTATGCCATGTCTCTATTTTTTTTAAACATAAACCGAACCCACTATGGCTTGTGATAATGGGTTAGCTTAATGGATTTGTTCAATAACATTTGGACTAATAAAATGGGCTGCAAATTTGGATCGGACTTATATGTTTAGACATGGGCCCGATGGACCTAAAATATATAGGCCGAATTAATTTGATGAAGCCTAGAGACTAAGGAACACGGGTTAGATACATTTAGTTCCATTTACGATTAGATAAACAGAAATGGAGGAGTGGTTAGTGGTCTTTTCAGAATAGCGGGAGGTCACAGGTTCGAGCCCGGACAAGGGCACTTATTTTTGGAACTTATTCTTTGAGGTAGTTTATCTCTATTTTTATTATTAGTATTATCATTGTTATCATTATTATTATTACTTTTATTATTATTATTATTGATATGATATTATTATTATCACATCATTATTATTATTAATTTAAATATTAGTATTATTATTATTAGTAAAATCATTAATTTTATAGTTATTATTATTAGGATTCATTAATATTAAAATTATCATTTTCAGTAAAGTTATCATCATCATCATCATCATCATCATCATCATCATTATTATTATTATTATTATTATTATTATTATTATTATTATTATTATTATTATTATTATTATTATTATTATTATTATTATTATTATTATTATTATTAAAAGTATTATTTTTATAAAAATTATCATTTTTATTATTACTATTATTATTAAGATAAAACAACTTTTATTATTATCAATATTATTTTATCAAATAACGATTAGTTATAAAACCATATTTTGCTACATATCACATAACTATATTAATATTTTTATAATAAATATTAATAAATGTAATTAATTAAGTTATTAATAAAACACATAATTAAAATAACCATTAAATCACTAATTTTGTTTAATCACCATTATATGTGTTAATATACATAATTGATATAGGTTCGTGAATCCGAGGCCAAACCCTGCACTTGTTCAGTACCGTCATATGTATTTTTACTACAAAATACAGTATTGTGAGTTTCATTTGCTCCCTTTTTAAATGCTTTTGCAATATATATTTTTGGGACTGAGAATACATGCGCTGCTTTTATAAATGATTTACGAAATAGACACAAGTAATCGAAACTACATTCTATGGTTGGATTATCGAATCGAATATGCCCCTTTTTAGCTTGGTAGCCTAAGAATTAGGGAAATGGCCCCTAATTGACGTAAATCCTAAAGATAGATCTATGGACCTTGACACGTCCCATGCGGGTTACGAATGCTTTAGTACTTCAATTATCATGCCCGATGAGAGTCCCGGAATGATGGGGATATTCCATATGCATCATGTTAGTTCGGTTATCAAGCGTTCACCATATGAATGATATTTTTATCTCTATGCAGTTTGTGAAATGCCTGATATGAGATGATGTTTATGAAAAATGTAATGAAAATATTGTGGTCTATTAAATTAATGGAAATGATTGTTATGATAAACTAATGAACTCACCAACCTTTTGGTTGACACTTGAAAGCATGTTTATTCTCAGGTTTAAAAGAAATCTTTCGCTGTGCAAATTGCTCATTTTAGAGATATTAATTGGAGTCATTCATGACATATTTCAAAAGACGTTGCATTCGAGTCGTTGAGTTCATCAAGATTATTATTAAGTCAATTACAGTTGGATATATTATGAAATAGTATGCATGCCGTCAACTTTCGATGTAATGAAAGTCTGTCTTTTAAAAACGAATGCTATGTTTGCAAAATGTATCATATAGAGGTCAAGTACCTCGCGATGTAACCAAATGAAATGTATTCGTCCAGATGGATTAGGACGGGTCATTAAAGTAACCTTTGCACCATATTCTCTAAAACCACTACCCGAGCGCGAAGCTCGTTGACTTCTTCTATTACACCGGGATGATCGGTGGTTCGGACGAGCGGATGAATAAGATCTAGAATGTGAAATAGTATATAATCGTGACGAGATACTTTGGAAATGAGAGAGAAAATAGTATTACGAACAGGTTCGCCGGTAAATGCTTCAGGTTCTTCACCAAGAGGGCAATGTGGTATATGGAAAGGATCACCTTCTTCTTGCCTCCAATGATTAAGTAGGCTACGAACCCATTCCTAATTCATCCAGAATAGATGATGGCTAATTGGTTGGTCCATTCCGGTCACACTGCTTTCGGAGCTCGAGTGAAACTCCATATCGGAATAGCTGTCGGAATCCGGGGAACTGGAACTGGTTGCAGGATCCATCTCGTACAGAGTAGGGAAATGATTTTTCAATATGAGGAAGATTATAAGACTTAGATTTGGTATTCTTTAGTAACTAAATTACATATGTATATATAATACCAAATTCCCATAAATTACGGAGGAATCTTTGAAATATGTCAGACAAAGTTTATAGTAACAGATACGTTAAGATATGAACTAGCAGATACGCTAAGATATGAATTTTGTCTATACACTATTTATGCAATCAATGCAGTAAGATGTGTCTAGACTAAGAATGATGAATATGTAATTTCCGACCAGAAATGATAAGCAAAAAATTTTTGACATGCAACTAAGATCGAAGTCCAGACTCACTAATGCATCCTAACAACTATCAGTTAGACAAACTAATGTAGACCTGGTTCGCTAAGACCACCGCTCTGATACCACATGAGACGACCCGTCCTAATCCATAAGGACGAATACAATAACATATGATTACATTGCGAGGTATTTGACCTCTAAATGATAAATTTTACAAATATTACATACGTTTTTAAAAGACAAACTTTCGTTACATTGAAAGCTAACAGGCATGCATACCATTTTATATTATCTCAATTATCAATGACTTAATAATAATCTTGTTGAACTCAACGACTCGAATGCAACGTCATTTGAAATATGCCATGAATGACCCCAAGTAATATCTTTAAAATGAGCAAATGCACAGCAGAAGATTTCTTTAATACCTGAGAATAAACCTGCTTTAAAGTGTCAACCAAAAGGTTGGTGAGTTCATTAGTTTATCATAATCAATCATTTCCATAATTTTAATAGACCACAAGATTCTCATTTTTTATAAATAACATTACACTCGCAAGTGTATAAAAATCATTCATATGATGGACACCTGGTAACCGAACTAACAAGGATGCATATAGAATATCCCCCACATACTCACAAGTATGCTATATAATGGCAATCATAATCACCTTTTTAAATCGAAGTACTAAAGCATTCCAAATTCCAGAATGGGGTTTGTTAGGCCCATAGATCTATCTTTAGGATTCGCGTCAACTAGGGGCCATTTCCCTAATTCTTAGGTTACCAGACTTGAAGGGGTGATATTCGATTTCGATAATCCAACCATATAATGTAGTTTCGAGTACTTGTGTCTATTTCGTAAAACAGTTATAAAAGCGGCGCATGTATTCTCTGTCCCAAAAATATATATTGCAAAAGCATTTAAAAAGGGAGCAAATGAAACTCACTATACTGTATTTCGTAGTAATTATGCATATGATGGCATTGAACAAGTGCAAGGTTGACCTCGGATTCACGAACCTATATTAAGTGTGTGTGTATATATATATATATATATATATATATATATATATATATATATATAAAACCTTTATTTATTAAAACAATTTAAATGAATAAATTTTTTTTTAACTTTGTTTCATTTTACTTTAGGTAGTTTCGGTATGTTTACCTAGTCCGTCCCTAGACAAAATTTAAAATTTGTCGTTTTTAAAGCGATTGTTTTAAAAGCAAAGATTTTCGGGTTTTTTTTTATTTTTTTGGCATACTTTAGATCAGTAATATTAAAAATAATGATAACAAAATTTTTCGCCCCGTCTTTGGGTAAAGCAATTTCGATTCTATGATCTAGTCTTTAACTTACAACAAATTTTAGAAATCATTTTTTAAACTTAATGAAATAAAGTAAATTTTGTTTTTAAATTCACACAAAACTTAAATTTAAAAAGCGTATTAATTTCATATAAACCTACAAAACAAAATAAAATTCAGAATGGTGGGAGAAAACTAGTTCTTTAGTGTCTGCTAGCGGAAAAGTCCAATCGGATTCCATTCTCGGAACTACACGAAAACAGAACAAGTAACTCTAGACAGTATTTTTTTTAGAACATTTGAATCTCCCCACACTTAGGTAGCTGTGGTGTCGAAATTGTGATTAACTTCATTGTCAATTTCTTTTGGACCATAATCAACTTGCATATCTGTGACTTTTGCTTTAAGTCATTGGTCGGATTCCAGTGTAATATCCACAAATTCAACTAGTTTCGCCTTTTCTTTAGGCGATAGATTGGATACTAACCGGTTACATAACTTAAAGTTCCCCTTAATTCTAGCATCGCGAATCCGTTTAATAAGTTTCTTCATTGAACTGTTAATAACAGAGTCATTTAATTTCGTATCAATAACGGGGTTCTTTGTTATCAAGTCATCATTAGGTGTTACTTCATTTTCCCCACACTTAGGCGTTTTATTATTGTTAAGCTCTACCGTTGGAGTTGGTAAAATAATATGGTTCTTACCAATCATTTTTGTTGGTTCAACGGTTTTGGTTGGTGGAGATGTAGCCTTTCGACTCACAAAGGTGACCAATTTATCACCATCACTAAGTGTCATTCTACCCTCTCTTACATCAAATAACGCCCAGGTGGATGCTAAGAATGGTCGACCTATGATAAGGCTAAAAAGGAACATATATTTCATAGCAATATCCCTCCTAAATAATAGGTTTTCATATGTAATTGTATTATATTTTCATTGTAATTGTTTAAATAAATAAGTGCGAAGACAAAAGGCGAAAACGAAGATTTGAAGACACAAACGTCCAAAAAGCTCAAATGTTCAAGATACAATTCAAAAGGTTCAATTTATTGATGAAAAACGTCTAAAAATGACAAGAGTACAAGTTACAAAACGCAAAGTACAAGATATTAAATTGTACGCAAGGACGTTCGAAAATCCGGAACCGGGACATGAGTCAACTATCAACGCCCGACGCAACGGACCAAAAATTACAAGTCAACTATGCACAAGAATATAATATAATATTTAAATAATTATATAAATTATTTATATATTATATATATTTAAAAATTATGAACTCCGCGACTCGCGGAGTTTGAAGGCTAAAAACTCCACGACTCGCGGAGCTGTCAGAAATCAAAATTCCTATAAAAGGTCACGAATTCTGCGAGTAAAAAATAAATAATAATAATAATACTCCCTAGTATAATATAAATAAATATATATATGTATATATAGTATAGATTAGTGTTATATTAGATTAGTTTGGGTTATGTAAAAGTTATTTTTACGGGTTTTTAAAGTCGGAGCTCTGTCCGTGTAACACTACGCGATAAATAATCAATGTAAGCTATGTTCTCCTTTTTAAATTAATGTCTCGTACTTAAGTTATTATTATGCTTATTTGAGCCGAAGTAATCATGATGTTGAGCTAAATATTAAAGACGGGGTAATTGGGTTTTGTACCATAATTGGGGTTTGGACAAAAGAACGACACTTGTGGAAATTAGACTATGGGCTATTAATGGGCTTTATATTAAATTAACGATACCTCGTTAATTTAATATAAAGGTTATGATTTGAAGTATCTATATATAACCACATACGCTTAATCGGACACGATGGGCGGGATATTTATAAGTACGAATTATTGTTCATTTGACCGGACACGGGGATGGATTAATAGTCAATGGACTCATTAAAACAGGGGTGGATTACATTCAAGGGTAATTGGTGTAATTGTTAACAAAGTATTAAAACCTTGGTTTACACACAGTCGATAACCTGGTGTATTCATTAAGCAAAGTATTAAGACCTTGTTACAGTTCGAATCCCCAGTTAGTTGGAATATTTGACTTCGGGTATAAGGTTAAATTTGCCGAGCATTTTATAATTATGATCGATGAACTATTGTGGACAAAAACCAGATAGGTTTCAAATACATCCAGGACAAAGGGCAATTAACCCAGGACAATAAATTAAAATCAAAACGTCAAACATCATGGTTACGGAAGTTTAAATAAGCATAATATATTTTATTTCATTTTTCCTCGTACTTTTATTTATTGTCATTTTAATTATTGTTATTTATTTTATATTGTTAGTTAAATATCGTCATTTACTATACGCTTCGCTTAAAATATAAATCGACAAACCGGTCATTAAATGGTAAACCCCCTTTTATATATTATTATATATAATTATATATATTTTGTACAAATATAGTTGTTTAAAAATATAGTGTGCAATAAGCCCACTCCCTGTGGAACGAACCGGACTTACTAAAAACTATACTACTCTACGATTAGGTACACTGCCTATAGTGTTGTAGCAAGGTTTAGGTATATCCCATTTGTAAATAAATAATTAAAACTTGTGTAATTTGTAACGTATTTCGTAGTAAAATATAGTACTATCACGTACCCCCACGCTACCACATCAAGTTTTTGGCGCCGCTGCCGGGGAACTTGGCGAAACGCTATATTTTTAATATATATTTGTATAAATATATTTTTAGAAAAACAATATCAAAAAAAAAAAAAAAATAAAATAAAATATATATATAAATCTAGTTTTACGATTTTTATTTATAAAATTATAAAGTAGTTCTATTTTTATTTTAGTTTTTAAATATAAGTTTTTATTATATAAATATTTAGATTTTAAAACAGAAAAAAAAAAACACGTCGAATTAAAAACTGTACCAGAGTTGAATTTTGGAACCCCGCGACTCGCGGGGTTTGCTGCTTGAAATACCGCGACTCGCGGAGACACTCTGACACACGTGACAGAACCCTAATTTCACATTAATTACGGATTTTATTATTATTATTATTAATAAACCCTAATTAGTTTAATTATTATAATTAGTTTAAGTTTTTTTTTAATTAAATTGTATTTTAAATTTTAATTAGTTTTATTATATGTAAAATTAATAGTTTTAATAAATAAATAATATAAAAATAATATTTTTATAAAAATTGTACTTTTTACAACTTTTTGTATATTTTTATATTTTGTCCCTTTTTAATCGTTTTAGCGTAATATTTGTATTTTTAGCTCATATTTAGTTTTAAACTTAGTTTTTGCCATAGTTATTTTTACTTCTAGATTTTTAGGCTTTGCCATAAAATCCCTTAAGTGCTTTTTCTTTAGACTAAGATTTAGGTGCTTTAGAATTTTGCGACGCCGTTTTTATATTTTAGTACCTTTTTAAGTTATTACCATTTGGGATATAGTTTTTCTTTTAAGCTTTAATATTTTTAGACGCAACTTTTAATTCTTAGTTTTTAATTCCTTTTTAAGTTACGACGCGCTATTTTCTTATTTTTATTTTTCGGCGTTTTTCGACGCGCATTCTTTTTCTTTCTTATTTCTCGACGCTTTAGTTTTAAGGACTTAGAAATTTTCTCTATTTCTTATCTAATATCTCAAACAGAAAGAAAAATTATTTAAGTGGTTAAATTAATGGACGTTGACAATTTTCTGCTTCGTAGTAATAGTTGGATTTGTTAGTGGCTGAGTTGTGAGCTTCCGATTTAAAGGGTTCTGGCTCCCTGCTGCATCTTTTGGCTATTCGAAACGTGGGCAAAAGCAGAAAAGTCTATTAATTGGACAACTTATATAAGTTTTTCTATTTTTATAACTAATAGGATAATTAGTAAATGCACCACATTGTAGCTAAAATTTGGCCATCGCAATAAAATGGAAAATTTTGAAAACAAGGCTATGGAAACTCTTTTTGATATCCAAAATCAATTAAATCAATACTCTCAAACGAGTGTTGATGACAATTCGTTCGGTCAATCTTGGATCACGAATGACGAAACAATAACTGGTTGTGAAATCTGTGGAGATTATCACTCAACATGGGAATGTTATTATTACGTTCCTATGAAAAATTACGCACCCACGGAACCTGAATGGAATGATTATGAAGAATACAATTCAAATTGGGATTATTCCCAAGAATATATCCAAACTCAACAACCAGTAGACGAGGAAAATTACGTGTCTGAAAATTTATTAGACAATATGAAAATCAAACTCGAAGAACTCAATGCTCAAAATGAACAAATGGGAGAGTTTGTAAACCGGCAAGCTGAAACTCTATCAGACTACACACCTGTTGATCTGAGGAGTCGTGTGCAAGAAAATCTCATATCATCGAATTTTGATGAATTCGAGAGCTCCGAAATCACCAACTATCCCGATGATACTTTGTATTCAGTCTTACCAATTTCACAACATATCGACACATTAGCCTCTACCGACGAAATCGTCGATCCATCAATGGATAAAGAAGAAGTAAGGGTAACAAATTGGTACTCTTGGGAATACGATAACGTTGAAAATTTTACCCCCAAGGCCAAACCGAACTTCACCATTCCACAACCTTCCAACCCAATATTCTCAATAGACGAGTCATCCACCGGAAATGAACTACGAGCTGTAATAGATAATGACACCTCGAATTTCACCCAATTGGGTAATAGAGGTGAAAACTTTGGCGTCGAGAATAAAAAGAAGGAAACGTTAGAAATTGTCCACCCTATAATATGTATGTCGGCGTATATCGATCCATTTGACCAAGAACCAGAAAAGAGACATATCCATTTACTAAAAGCTACACTTAAAAAAGAATTAAGTAGTGACGATCGGGTGGGTCTAAACTTTAAACCCATTAATATAATTTATACCACCCGAGATGTAAATAACTGGCTCACTACTCTAATTCGTGGAACTTATTCTACCGACTTCACACGTCGTCAGCTAAGTGTGGGGAAGTTTAACCCCACTTAACGTTAAATTAGGGGTTCGGGTTAGTGCATAACTCGTTAATAAACATGCATAATAAATTAGGGTAAAAGACGCATTTTTAAAGATTAGCAAACAGTTCAGAAAAGCAACCGTTTTTGAAGAAAAATATGTGTGATAAAACAAGAAGGAATGAACGATGAGCCGCGCCATCTATCATTCGACGAGCTTTATAATTACAAACTGGGTATTTTCAATCACTTTTCTACACTAATCACCCTCATGAATTTATAATTAGAGTCTGATTTCATGCAAATGAGGGCATTGCATGATCTCAAGTGTGGGGAAGGGTTATAAATTCTCTCGGGTTTATACTTGGCTTATTTTCTAAATTTTATGAAAATTTGAAAAATTTTAAATTAAATGAATTTAAAATCATGTTTATATATATTTATGAACGGTGAAAACTAGGTGTTAATACCGAAATTATCGTTACCTCGGAAAGGACATAAATTGAGAAACACCCTAAAATGATTGAATTCATTTAAAATGGAATAAAGGAGAATAAAATGGCAAAGAAAGAAACTAAGTGTGGGGAGAATGTGCCAAGTTATTCAATTAAAAACTATCTATCACATGTTTCTGTAAAGTTTATTGCAGGTGCTTTTGTTTTGGACTAAATTAACTATTTTACCCGATGAAAGAAAAGAAAAGATGGATCTACACGATGAATCAATTCCATCATTAAAAGGAAGTAAAGTCTTCCGAAAAAGACACGCGCTTCTTGATTTAGGTCAAGAAGTTGTCGTCCAGACCAGTTGTAGGTTGACGAAAAATCTAGAAAAGTCATCACTAAAATCAGCAGGAAATCCACGGACCTCAGCATCAAACAGGGTCGCCAAGTGGTCAGATTTATCCTAACCATGAGAAGGATTTATCTCGTACAATGGGGGGCACCGTGCAAATTAGCTTGATAAGACTAATGAATCAGATCCCCAGAAAGGATAATCTCCTTAAAGATCAAAAATCAGCTTTTAAGCCTGATATTACTCAATCCTTGAGATTGACCTTAAAGATTGAGAATTACAAACTCATGGAATTCAATGATATCTAAACTCGAGCTTGAACGAGAAAATATTTTGATCAAAATTATAAACCGATTTGTTTTCTGAAAACCCATTTTCAATGCGTTCATTACCATTGAACGTAAAATCCTAGGAATTCACCTGGAATTCATTAGGTCACCTGAACCAAATCGGGTGTCAACCGTAAGAACGGTGGTTGCATAGCATGGTCGAAGACAGGACCTTGTGCCAGACCGAAAAATTCCTAGGGTGAGCTTTACTATTGCTCCTACAAAGGATAGTAATTGCGTCCGACACGTTATAGACCATAATTAAAAGCATGTCAGGGGACATTGCCTTAACAGTTGCTTGTTCAACGCTTTCCTTTACAACCGGACGGTAGTTTATCAAAAGGTAATATACGGAGCAAGTATACTGGACGTGTTGCTTTCCTAATACAAGGTTAGCAAGTGGGTGACACAAAACCACAAGTGTTGAGCTAAAATTTTCAAATCTGAAACCCACACAACCCATAAAAATATTTTGCAAACACCGGTGAAGGGTTATTCCGGAAAACGTGTCTAGGGTAAAAGCTAGATTGAATTTTTAAAAGATCAAATGTTTTCATAAAGATCCAATTTCCTTACGGATCTAAATTTTCATAGTCATGTGGAACTGTAAACCGCCTTTCAAATGTGCACTTTGCTTTGGAAACCGAAAGTAAATCGGCTATTTGATTGCAAGTGTCGTTGACCTAAACCCGAGGCAACTGTGGATGACACACCCACCTTTAACCATGGTTCTATCGTTACTATCATTGTTTATACCACCATATCAAAATCACTGATGTACAAAGTGCGATGAATAAAAAAGTGAATCATGTATGTTTTTATTTCAAGTTCTGTATTGCTTGAGGACAAGCAACGCTCAAGTGTGGGGATGTTTGATAAGGCTAAAAAGGAACATATATTTCATAGCAATATCCCTCCTAAATAATAGGTTTTCATATGTAATTGTATTATATTTTCATTGTAATTGTTTAAATAAATAAGTGCGAAGACAAAAGGCGAAAACGAAGATTTGAAGACACAAACGTCCAAAAAGCTCAAATGTTCAAGATACAATTCAAAAGGTTCAATTTATTGATGAAAAACGTCTAAAAATGACAAGAGTACAAGTTACAAAACGCAAAGTACAAGATATTAAATTGTACGCAAGGACGTTCGAAAATCCGGAACCGGGACATGAGTCAACTATCAACGCCCGACGCAACGGACCAAAAATTACAAGTCAACTATGCACAAGAATATAATATAATATTTAAATAATTATATAAATTATTTATATATTATATATATTTAAAAATTATGAACTCCGCGACTCGCGGAGTTTGAAGGCTAAAAACTCCACGACTCGCTGAGCTGTCAGAAATCAAAATTCCTATAAAAGGTCACGAATTCTGCGAGTAAAAAATAAATAATAATAATAATACTCCCTAGTATAATATAAATAAATATATATATGTATATATAGTATAGATTAGTGTTATATTAGATTAGTTTGGGTTATGTAAAAGTTATTTTTACGGGTTTTTAAAGTCGGAGCTCTGTCCGTGTAACACTACGCGATAAATAATCAATGTAAGCTATGTTCTCCTTTTTAAATTAATGTCTCGTACTTAAGTTATTATTATGCTTATTTGAGCCGAAGTAATCATGATGTTGAGCTAAATATTAAAGACGGGGTAATTGGGTTTTGTACCATAATTGGGGTTTGGACAAAAGAACGACACTTGTGGAAATTAGACTATGGGCTATTAATGGGCTTTATATTAAATTAACGATACCTCGTTAATTTAATATAAAGGTTATGATTTGAAGTATCTATATATAACCACATACGCTTAATCGGGCACGATGGGCGGGATATTTATAAGTACGAATTATTGTTCATTTGACCGGACACGGGGATGGATTAATAGTCAATGGACTCATTAAAACAGGGGTGGATTACATTCAAGGGTAATTGGTGTAATTGTTAACAAAGTATTAAAACCTTGGTTTACACACAGTCGATAACCTGGTGTATTCATTAAGCAAAGTATTAAGACCTTGTTACAGTTCGAATCCCCAGTTAGTTGGAATATTTGACTTCGGGTATAAGGTTAAATTTGCCGAGCATTTTATAATTATGATCAATGAACTATTGTGGACAAAAACCAGATAGGTTTCAAATACATCCAGGACAAAGGGCAATTAACCCAGGACAATAAATTAAAATCAAAACGTCAAACATCATGGTTACGGAAGTTTAAATAAGCATAATATATTTTATTTCATTTTTCCTCGTACTTTTATTTATTGTCATTTTAATTATTGTTATTTATTTTATATTGTTAGTTAAATATCGTCATTTACTATACGCTTCGCTTAAAATATAAATCGACAAACCGGTCATTAAATGGTAAACCCCCTTTTATATATTATTATATATAATTATATATATTTTGTACAAATATAGTTGTTTAAAAATATAGTGTGCAATAAGCCCACTCCCTGTGGAACGAACCGGACTTACTAAAAACTATACTACTCTACGATTAGGTACACTGCCTATAGTGTTGTAGCAAGGTTTAGGTATATCCCATTTGTAAATAAATAATTAAAACTTGTGTAATTTGTAACGTATTTCGTAGTAAAATATAGTACTATCACGTACCCCCACGCTACCACATCAACCTAAAATTAGATGAACGTTTGAGTCCTCTTCTATGTCAATGACAATAAATTCGACTAAAAAGGTTAAATTACCCACTTGAACGGGTAGGTTGTCAGTAATTCCAACTGGGTGCCTAATGGTTTGATCAAAGAGTCGAACACTCATCTCTGTTGGACTTAACTCACCTACTCCTAATCTCTTATATAATGAAAGAGGCATAACACTCACACTCGCACCTAAATCTGCTAGTGCATCATACATGACACAATCACTAAGTAGACAAGGAACAATAAATTCACCTAGATCACCTAACCTGGGTGGAGGTTTTGGTGGAACTGTCTTCACTGGGTTTACTTCTACGATTTTTATTTCTTGCATTTTCTTATTCTTCTTCTTCTTCTTCTTCTTCTTCTTCTTCTTTCCAGAGGTATTACAAACTTTATTACCTATTACTTGCTCATACTCAACTCCTTTTCTTGGAAACGGGATGGGTGGTCTGTATGGTGCCACCACTGGCTTTACATACTCAGGTGGTGGTGGTGGTGGTGGTGGTGTAACTTCTTCATTGTTACTCACATCTAAAACCTTCTCTTCTTCTGGTGCTGGTTTTTCAGAATTCGTTGATACCATATTAACATTCTTATTCCGAGGATTTACTTCAGTATTACTCGGTAGCTTTCCTTGTTCACTCATCATGCTAGCAAGAGTACCTACGTCTTTTTCTAGATTCACAATGGAAGCTTGTTGAGTTCTAAATGACTGATCAAACCTCTCATTTGTTTGGGTTTAAGATGTAATAAATTATGTTTGAGATTCCATTAGCTTTGCCATCATTTCTTCCAGATTTGGCTTTTTCTCTTCGGTTTGTTGTGGTGGTTTATACAAGCTAGGTCTTTGTTGATTGAAAGTGTTGTTTTGAGTTGGTTGGTTATTCAGACCTTGTTGGTTGTACGAGTTATTGTTGGGTCCATTTGGATTGTAAAGAATGTTTTGATTTCGATTGAAGTTTAGCCTTAGCGGTTGATAATTATTGTGATAATTATTTCCCGGTCTTTGGTTCATGTAGGAAACATTCTCACGTTGTTCCATCGTTTGCGCAATGTGACAATCTTTCATTAAGTGTGGTCCACCGCATTGCTCACAACTGATTCGTATTGCATGAATATCTTTAGACATCTTTTCCATTCGTCTCTCGAAAGCATCTATTTTTGCGGAAACGGAATCGAAGTCATGGCTAGAATCGACTCTAGCCGCTTTAGATGAACGAAAGATATCTTTTTCCTGGTGCCACTCATGCGAGTGGGAGGATGTATTATCAAATATTTTGTGAGCTTCGGTTGCAGTTTTCTTCATAATGGAGCCACCAGCTACTGTGTCGATGTCTTTTCGTGTAGCAACGTCGACACCTTGGTAGAATATTTGCACTATTTGATAAGTGTCTAAACCGTGTTGAGGACATCCTCTCAACAATTTTCCAAATCTTGTCCATGCCTCATATAATGTTTCATTTGGCTTTTGTGCGAACGTAACAATTTCTACTTGAAGTCTCACGGCTTAGATGCCGGAAAGAATCTTTTAAGAAATTTCTCAACTAAAACATCCCATGTGTCAATCGCTCCTTCAGGTAATGATTCTAACCAATCTTTGGCTTCTCCTTTTAAAGTCCAGGGAAACAACATGAGATAGATCTGTTCATCCTCAACTTCTCTGATTTTGAATAGAGTACAGATCCTATTAAAGGTTCGAAGATGTTCGTTTGGATCTTCTTTTGGCGTACCACTATATCGGCATTGATTAGTTACCAAGTGTAGGATTTGTATTTTGATTTCATAATCTGGCGCATTAATGTATGGCTTAATAATGGCGTGACCTTGGCCAGTACGTGTGGCTTTCATTCGGTCTTCCATACTTAGAGGTTCAGTTACTTCCATAATTGAATTTGTTGAATCCGAATCACTAGAAGATTCTGATTTAACGGTTTGTGGTTCAGGAGGAATGATTAGTGGTTCAGGATCTTGGAATTGTCCTTGAATATCCTCCGGGTTCTCAATTGTGAAGTCGGGTTCAAAAAATGGATTATCGGAAATTTGAATTGGAGTACTTGTTCGACTAGATGATGATTCTAAAGAAAAATCAACGGCGACAATATTGGCTAGATGTCTTGATCGGGTTATAGGTGTTGAACGTATGAAAGGTGGTGAACGTTTTGCTCGGTGCATTCACTGAATATCCTATTATAAATTATATAAGTTATCAAATTAATAGACTTTTCTGCTTTTGCCCACGTTTCGAATAGCCAAAAGATGCAGCAGGAAGTCAGGATCCTTTAAGTCAGAAAATCCACAACTCAGCCACTAACAAATCCAACTATTACTGCGAAGCAGAAAATTTTGGATGTCTATCAATTTAATCGCTTAAAATAATTTTTCATCGAAATTTAAAGAAAACTTTGAAAATTGTATGTCCTAAAAACTAGAGCGTAGAAATGAGAAAGAAGAAGAGTGCGTCGAAAAACGTCAAAAAATAAAAGGTCAAAAAATAAGCGTCGAAAAACAAACTAAATCTTGCGTCTAAAGGTATTAAAGCTTAAAGGAATTCTATATCCAAAACGGCAATAACTTAAATAGGCACTAAAATCTATTAAGTATTAAAGCGATAAGTGACGTCGTAAAATTCTAAAGCGCCTAAATCTTAATCTAAAAAAAAAGCACTTAAGGGATTTTACGGCAAAGCCTAAAAATCTAGAAATATAAAAGAACTACGGCAAAAACTAATCTAAAAACTAATTACGAACGATAAATATAAAAATTACGAAGTAAATGATACAAATATACAATTTACAAAAAGAACTAAGTTGATAAAAATAAAATTTTATAAAAATATTATTTTTATATTATATTTTATAAAAGTACTAATTTTATAATTAATAAAACTAATTAAAACTTAAAATACAAAATTAATTAAAACTTAAAACTAATTATTATTAAATTAAACCCTAATTATAATTATTTAATAATAATAATAATTAAAACCGTAACCCTAATTGTGTCGTACAAGGTTTCAGAACTGTCAGACTACTCCATTCGTTCGAATGGGATTAAAGTACTGCAGCCATGCGATCGCATGGTGTGCAGGTTCAATTTATATGCAGGTTCAAAAATTGCAGCTTCAGTTTTATATATTTTTTTTAATGTATTTAATTTATAATTTTTACAAAATTAAAATATAAGTAATATTTAGAATTATATTTTTTAAGAACTTAATAAAAATACTTTTATACTTTATATAAAATATATTTTCTTTTTATTTGAACACTTAAATATATATATATATATATATATATATATATATATATATATATATATATATATATATATATATATATATATATATATATATATATATATATATATATATATATATTTATTTATTTATTTATTTATTTTATATTTTTGTTTTTAATAATTAAAACTTATAAACATATATTTTTACAAAAATAGTTTAAAACTTAATAAAAATCTTCTTTTTTTAGAATATAGCGTTTCGCTTTCGCTTCCCCGGCAGCGGCGCCAAAATACTTGATGTGTGTAGCAGTGTATACGAAATACTATTATTTTTATTACGAAATATGATACAAATTACACAAGTTTTATTATTTATTTATAGAATGGGATATACCTAAACCTTGCTACAACACTATAGGCAGTGTACCTAATCGTAGAGTAGTGTAGTTTTTAGTAAGTCCGGTTCGTTCCACAGGGAGACGGTTTATTGCGTACACTATATTTTTAAACAATTATATTTGTATATATATATATATATATATATATATATATATATATATTAATAATATAGTAGTATTATTATTATTAAAAAGGGGGTTTTTTACCGTTTAATGACCGGTTTGTCGATTTTAAATAAAGCGTAAAGATAAATGACGATAATATAAATGACAGAATTTAAATTGCAATAAAGTAAATTGCAGTAATTAAAATGACAGTAAATAAAGGTACGATGAAATATGAAATAAAAGTATTATGCTTATTTAAACTTCCGTAATCATGATGTTTGACGTTTTGATTTTAATTAATTGTTACCCGGGTTAATTGTCCTTTGTCCTGGTTTATTTGATACCTATCTGGTTTTTATCCATAATAGTTCATCGGTCATAATTATAAAATGCTCGTCAAATTAACCTTATTCCCGAAGTCAAATATTCCAACTAATTAGGGATTTAGACTGTAACAAGGTTTTAATACTTTGTTAACAATTACACCAATTATCCTTGTATGTAATCCACCCCTGTTTTAATTAGTCCATGATATATTAATTTATCCACTTGGCCAAAATGAATAATCAATTACCCAATCCAATTGATTAATTAAATGATTGTAAACGATGTCGTAAAAACGTCACTAAATAAGACATTCGTAATCAATTTAATAATTATTAGATTAACTAATTTGTAGATAGGTTCGACAGGTTCCAATGAGTTATCATTCAATTAGACAATACCCCATATCTATTAATAGTAAATAGTCCAATGTTCACAAGTGTCGGTCTTTTGTCCAAACCCGAATTATGGTACAAAATCCAATAACCCCATCTTAATATTTAGCCCAACATCACAATTACTTCGGCTCAAATAAGCATAATAATAACTTAGTTACGATACATTAATTTAAAAAGGAAGAACATAGCTTACAGTGGTGATTAATCGCGTAGCGTTACACGGACAGAGTTCCGTTTTACAAAACCTTAAAACATTTCTTACATTAACCCAATTATTATTAAACTTAATTTAAACTTTAAATTATAAATAAATATATATAATTCTTTACAGAGGAAGAAAGAAAATTGAGGTGTGTTGAGCTCGTCCGAATTCGTGGCTATTTATAGCACTTGGCCAACTTCTGATGCCCATGAGATCGCATGGGCTTTGTGCCTATATGCCATGCGATCGCATGTCTACCTGATCCAGCTTACAATGCTTTGTTTTCTAGTTTGCGAACACTTTATTTATATATATATATATATATATATATATATATATATATATATATATATATATATATATATATATATATATATATATATATATATATATATATATATATATATATATATATATATATATATATATATATATATAATATATATATAATTTTATATAATTATATATATATTATATATTCTTGTGCATAGTTGACTTGTAATTTAAGCTCCGTTGACTTGCGCGTCTATGCTCGGTTTATGTCCCGGTTTTGGATTTTCGAACGTCCTTTCGTACGATTTAATATCTTGTACTTTGCGTTTTCAAATCGTTGTCTTCTTCTTTTGTTGTTAGAACCCCGGGAAAGGAGTAATACGAGTTTCCCTAGCCTTATGGAGGATCCTTTATACGAGGCTATATAAAGGATCCAAGGCTCCCTAGAAATACTAAGTTTAGCCACTGTTATGTAGAGATTTTCAAGAGAGCCGTGGAAAGCCAATCTTGACTGATTGACTTTCTCTCTCAATCTTAATGGCTATTCTTCACATTCATTGGTATTCATGAGATTTAGGATCCTACAATTGGTATCAGAGCTTTGGCCTTCCTTACATCAAGGAGATCCTTGTGAATATCATGAATGTTTTCCCTGCACCTTCAAACCTTCAAACACAAAACACATACATCTTCAACCAAATCTTCAAACCTTCATCATCTTCATCATGAAGATATGAAGATCTTCAAAATTTTTTGAAAAATTTTCGAAAAATTTTTCGATACCGAATCTCGCCAAAACCTAAACACAACCAAATGAGATTCATTCGATACCAAATCTCATTTACCGAATCTAAACCGACACTTATTCAAATACATCAATCATAAATACACAAATACTTTCCTGATTAAATCTCAAATATTCAATGATTAAAACTACTTCATATATGCTACTGTACACGATCAGATTTTATTTCATTTTATTATTTCTACTACAGTGATCGGTCTCTACTTACAAGAACATCAAATTTCATCTTCAACAAATGATGATTACTTCAACAAATTGAGTTAACAAATGTGAATCCTATACAAATCCTACACTTCGTGATTCACTACAACAGCTTATCTTCAAAAAATTTGTAACAATTTGATCCGAGTTCATCGTTTTTAACCGAAAATGAAGATCGATGAGTATCGAGCAATCTACTCCATCATTTATTGATCTGAGAGCTATTCTGGAATCCTCATGAATCATTTGTACTACGTACATATTCCTATTGAATGGAGAAACATCTCAGATTTCCAGATTTCAAAGTCAACATAGATGTTCATATGGTCAACGTTTTAATTAAGGTGATTCATCGATTTTCAGGAACTAATAACGATTTTAGAGTGTTTTGTGATGGAATTGCAACATGTTTCATGAAGATCTCATCCTAAAAAACTCAATGAATCTCGTTTTTAATTTTCAAGTTCATATGAACATCCGGTTCCTGTTCATCGACTGATTCCTGGACTTGATGTGTTTTTGATCGAAATTGCTTCACAAGATCTCTTAGTCGTACCTATGGAATGTTTTTCCATCGAATTGCTGCTTCAATTTATTCAAATTGCGATTTTGATGTTCATCATATGAAGATGAAGGTGCACGACTGTTATAAATTGATGAATTACATTCGGTAGTCATGATGATGGCATTTACGGATTCGGTATGGATCTTAAATCTTTTTATGATTTGGTATTTATCATTGATGATTCGGTAGATTGCTTTTGACTTTGATTCGGTATTGGCATACTAATGAAGACTCGGTATGTGGAGTTATATTCTCTTAGTATTCTATTTGGTATGTACACGTTACAACAGTGGTACCGTACAGAATCTGAAATTGGACTTTATGTTGTTGTTGGGCCACCAAGTCTCATATGGCCTAATATGATGATATGAATGTTGGGCCTACCGAATCTCAAATAGCCTACCGAATCTGACTTATTTTGGGCCTTTAGCTTCAACTAAGCCCAACTACCGAATTTGATGGATTTTATGTGATTGTTACACTTTCAGTCCCTGAATAGTTTCTGAATTTTTACAAGGACAGTCCTACTACTGAATCTGTCTCAATTTTTGACACTTTTGGCCCCTTACAGAATGTCAGATTTTCAAGGATGGTCCTTTACCGAATCTTGACCTCCAAAGCGTATTTTTTAACTATTTTTTAGCCTCGGATTCACACGGCTTTTCTCATACACGTTATCTACGATATTTTGGAGATTTTCCTAGCATGTCAACCATTTTAAACAATGAAGCTCTTATTTCATACGATATTCATGCGAGCATCATTGTGGAGGAGATATGTATATGGTTGATGTGCGTGTGACTTTAATACACGTACAATATTGGACTCGGATTTCAAAGAGACAAAGTCAACGCGTTACTTATTTGGCGAGTGAGCAAAGGAAAATGAAAAGGACTTCCACATCCTTGGGGGAGTATTGGAGACGTTAGGAACTTCGAAGGAGCCAACGATCAAAGCCAACTATATTGATACTGACAATATATGAATAATTGAGGCTATCAAAGATGTGATGAGTATACACTTGATTGGTCGTATGCCCTATACATTCTGGGGGGAGTTTCTCAAGTTTTTCGAGCTTACTACTCAAGCCAAGTGTTGGGTGGGGGGGGGGGGAGCTAAGTGATTTCAAAGAAGATCTTTCTCCATTGGGGTTTAGTCAAAAGCCGAGAATTTCGCAATTTTCTGATAATTGTTCTAAGTTAGAAGATGCTTGTTACAAGATCGTTCTTAGTTCACGTAGGAAAGCCCAAGTACTTTGAAGGGGGAGATTCTAAGACTTCGAGGTATTCTTCATCAACATGAAGTGATGCAATGATGAATGTCTACCTTGCGCATTCCGTTGTGCAAACTCAAAGACCGTTGAAAGAACAATGACATCAAGTTTTAAAGATTTCAAGATCCTCATCAACGGCCGTACATCATTCGGGGGGAGTTAGTTAGCAATAGTTGATTCTTTCCTTGTAATGTTGTATGTTTACTAGGGAGTTAGTTTTTGGAAACCCGTCTCACTCCTGGGGGGAGATTGTTAGAACCCCGGGAAAGGAGTAATACTAGTTTCCCTAGCCTTATGGAGGATCCTTTATACAAGGCTATATAAAGGATCCAAGGCTCCCTAGTAACACTAAGTTTAGCCACTGTTATGTAGAGATTTTCAAGAGAGCCGTGGAAAGTCAATCTTGACTGATTGACTTTCTCTCTCAATCTTAATGGCTATTCTTCACATTCATTGGTATTCATGAGATCTAGGATCCTACAATTGTCTTCGCACTTATTTATTTAAATGATTATTACATAAAAATAGAACAATAGCAACTAAAAGCTTTACATATTGGAAGGATATTGCACCTAAATATATGTTCATTTGGAGCACTATCAAATACTAAGCTTAAATGCAGATTTCAAAGACTTTATTTGCTTGAATCGGATAAACTTGTACTAGTGAAAGATAGAATCTCCTGGACTGAATCAGAATGCAGTTTATCCTGGAACTAGTCTAGGATCCCAAGAGGCAGAACATGTGATGAACTTCGTGATTTAGAAGCTGAATTAGGTGGGCTCAATAAATCGAGCAGGGAACATGATAAATGGGTGTGATCCTTATATTCTAATGGGATTTTCACTACTAAATGTCTCTTAAATCTCATTGATGAAAATTGCTTTTCAATTCTGTGGGAGTGTCTTAAACGTGAAAAATAACCTCGTTTCACAAAAATAACGTCTTCGGGTGCGTGTCGAGTTGGATAAACGGGCATTGATTTGGGTTAGGTTCGTTGTCCTACATGTGATGATGATACAGAGTCGTGCGTTCATGCTCTAATCTATTGTAAGCATGCGATGGATATTTGGAAAAGGTTCACAATCGGTGGAAGATGGATTCAATGAGCAATGTTAGCTTAAATGACATTTTCTGTGGTAAAAATCAAAAGAGCGCATCGTGTTGGGGGACCAAACTTTGAAAAGCTATCGAATGGGTTAGTAGATATTATATCTGGAAAAATCGTAATCAGAAAACATTTAAAAACAAATGGTGGTGTGTGTGACAACCCGAAAATTTCCGACCAAATTTAAACTTTATCTTTATATTATTCTGACACGATAAGCAAAGTTTGGTAAGTTGAATCTCAAGGATTTTAAAACTGTGTTCATACATTCATTTAACTTTGACCAAACCCCGACGATTCACGAACCATTATATAATTGAATATGAATATGTATAGGTCTGTATATGTATATATATATATATTATAACTTGAGAATATTAACAAAGTATTCAACGTATAATACTTTACATGAACGTATTAATTTCAATATGTTCATCGATGGAATTAGAAGATAAAATCAAATGATTGATTTAACAGATACATTGTATGATTACGAGTCTCTGTCGAGAGGTCCACTTTGATTTAGGAAACCTTTTCTTTTTAACGGTATTCGGAATAATTGGTAAAGTGATCTACACATGAAAATAAAGTGTCAAATAACGAGAATTAGACAAAAGTTAGAGGAAGACTAAATTACATAATAATCAATTGATTTAGATTCAAATGTACAAAAACGTTTTTCGCTATAATGGAACTTGATTATTTAAAATGTCTTTGATTAATAAATGTGAGTTGTAATATTGGTTGTTAAATATATAAATAACTTGCAACATGTATTTAAAATGTGTTTACGTATATTAGATATATTTGATTTCAAATTAATTAAATAAATGATTGTAACACTCGCTTATTGATTCGATTGATATTTTAGATATGTTAATTAATACGTTAAAGTAAACACTAGTACACAAATGAACTATATCTATTTAAGTTTTAGAATGTAAACGTTATATAGTACAATATTTTCTATTATGTAAACGATTTTAAATTATACTTTGAAAAATAAATATCTTTTGAAAGACTAGATAAATTACTAAATAAGTATTTCTAACATGGATAAATTACATTTCTAAATGAAAATATATTTATATTTTATAAAGTGATAGAATATAATATTAACTTACTCATAAAACGTTTTGATTTAAAATAATATTATTAAATATACTTTGATAAATAACGAGACATTGATTTATAGAAGCAAATGACCAAAACACTTGATTGCCCAAGTTACACTTCAAGTGATATAGTTTATTGATAATCTAAGTCTATATTTTGACAAGTGTACGAGTCACGAAATGTAAAGTGCTAGTTTTCTAAGCGTACAAAATGTCGTTTGAGAAACCAAAACCGGGACATTAGTCGAGTGCCAACATACAACTCATTGGAACAAAAATTACATGTTAACTATGCTCAGAAATATTATATAATATATATATAATTATATAAATTAAAAATATATATATTAAATATTAAAAACTGTCGACAGCCAGGAAATAATTGAGAGTATGTTGGACAGAAGGACTCCGCGATTGCGGGACTTTTACCCTCACACACTCCGCGATCGCGGATCTGTGGGTTCCAAAACTAGGCTATAAAGCTCGATGATCTTGTTCTGCTCGAATTCAATTCATCTATCTCTCTGCTCTCAATCTTACTCCGTATTATATTTATTTATTTATTATTATTATTAAAAATTATTAAACTTATTATTATTAGTAGTAGTATTAATATTATACATAAAATATTACGACGGAGTGATGCTCGAGTGATTTCAAAACGGGTTTTTCGAGCGGGATAGAGATAAGGAAATCATGGATTATAGCTATGGAGGTTATGGGTAATGTTCGGGGGTATGCTCATGAGGTTAATCTAGTGTTTATCATCTCTGTTGCGTCTAGGTACTTTCCTACAATATTGAATCTCAATATTAATACGTGAGCACTCATATCCTATCTTTTATATATTAATAGTGTATCCCTGACTAGTGCTCGAGTATATATGATCATGCATGTTTGTATGTTTTATTTCATCGTTAAATAATGTATGATGAATCACGAATTTAATACATATAATATTGATATAAGGTATATGATATGCATGTCGTTGGAAAGCTGTCGAAAAATTATTAACTTTTCATTTAGAAGTCGTGTAATTTCGATGAACGGATTTAAAGATATGGTCAACTGAATTATCGATTAACTCTAGTATTATTATTATTATTATTATTATTGTTATTATTATTATTATTATTATTATTATTATTATTATTATTATTAATATTATTATTATAATTATAATTATTAGTATTAATATTATTACTGAAATTATCATTATTATTAAAATGTAACATTTTTATAAAAACTATCATTTTATTATTTTTATCATTATTATTATTTTTAAAGTATCATTAATATTAAAACTATCATTTTTATTAAAATTATCATTTTAATACAAATATCATTGTTATTATAAAATATCTTCATTATTATCATTTTAGTATTATTATTATTATTAAAAACTATCATTTTGAATAGAATTATTATTTTTATATAAAATATTATTATTACAGTTAATATTAAAAAGTATTGTTAGTATTAAGATTATCATGATTAGAAATATCATTTTATTATAATCATTAGTAAATATAAATATTGTTATTTTTATTAGTAGAATAATAATAATTGTTATTACAAAATAATACAACTTTTACTTATTATTGTTATTATCGATATTATTTTATCAAATAAATATGTGATACAAAGATATTTTACTACATGTATTATAATTACATTAATAATACCTATCATTATATTTTTATAATATTAAATGAACTTTATAAATTTTATTACTTAAGATATATAAAAGTATATTTTTTTAATATATAAATTTTAATATAAATTTTTATTGATTAATAAATAATTTGTATTATCTATTTTAATAAAATCTGATAAATATATTTAAATATATAAAATGACTATGTTTTAAACATGTATAGATTTTGTAAGTTATTTTGGGTCAAGATGATTTCTGTGACTTTTGCATATCGATCTCGAGCATTAGGATTGTGATACACTATGACTTGACCTAAATTGTTAGACATATATTGACCAACATATATATATATATATATATATATATATATATATATATATATATATATATATATATATATATATATATATATATATATATACGTCTGTAGTTTATCTTATGTACAAAACAGGGTAAAATATCGCACTTTCAAAGACTGTCATTAAGTTTAGCAAAAGCTACTAATTTTGACGACAAGACGCAAAATATCAAATGTGATATAAAATAATATGTTTGCAAACTCAGTATTTTTAATCACTTTTCTACACTAATCACCCTCATGAATTTATAATTATAGTCTGATTTCATGCAAATGAGGGCATTGCATGATCTCAAGTGTGGGGAAGGGTTATAAATTCTCTCGGGTTTACACTTAGTTTAATTGCCAAATTTTGTAAAAATTTGAAAAAATTTCAACTAAATGAATTCAAAATCATGTTTATACATATTTATGAACGATAAAACTAGGTGTTAATGCCAAAATTATTGTTACCTCGGAGAGAACATAAATGGAGAAACAACCCAAAACGCTTGAATTCATTTAAAATGGAATAGAAGAGAATAAAAAGGCAAAGAAAAGAATAAATAAAAGCTAAGTGTGGGAAGAATTTACCAAGTTCTTTAAAACATATATCACATATTTTGTACAAGATTATTGCAGGTACTTTTGCTTTGGACTAAACTAATCAGTTTTACCCGATTTACTGTAATATATTTGAAAGAAAGATGGATCTACACGATGAATCAATTCAATCATTAAAAGGAAGTAAAGTCTTCCGAAAAAGACACGCGCTTCTTGATTTAGGTCAGGTAGTTGTCGTCCAGACCAGTTGTAGAGTCTACGAAAAACCTTGAAAAGTTTTCTCGAAAATCAGCTGGAAATCCACGGACCTCAACATCAAACAGGGTCGCCAAGTGGTCAGACTTATCCTAACCATGAGAGGATCAGTCTCATAAAATGGGGAGGGCGCCGTGCAAATTAGCTTGATAAGACTAATGAATCAGACCCCCAAAAAGGATAATCTCCTTAAAGATCAAAAATTAGCTTTTAAGACTGATATTACTCAATCCTTGAGATTGACTTTAAAGATTGAAAATTACAAACTCATAGAATTCAATGATATCTAAACTCGAGCTTGAACGAGAAAATATTTTGATCAAATTAAAAACGATTTGTTTTCTGAAAAATCATTTTCAATGCGTTCATTACCATCGAACGTAAAATCCTAGGAATTCACCTGGAATTCATTAGGTTACCTGAACCAAATCGGGTGTCAACCGTAAAAACGGTGGTTGCATAGCATGGTAGAAGACAGGACCTTGTGCCAGACCGAAAAATTATAGGGTGATCTTTACTATTGCTCCTACAAAGGATAGTAATTGCATCCGACATGTTGTGGACCATGAACATCTGCATATCATTAGACATTGCATTAACAGTTGCTTGTTCAATGCTTTCCTTTATAACCGAACGGTAGTTTACCGAAAGGTAATATACGGAGCAAGTAAACTGGACGTGTTGCTTTCCTAATACAAGGTTATCAAGTGGGTGACATAAAACCGCAAGTTATGAGCTAAAATTTTAAAATCTAAAATCCACAAAACCCACAAAAACATTTTGCAAACACCGGTGAAGGGTTATTCCGGAAAACTTATCTAGGGTAAAAGCTAGAATGAATTTTCAAAAGATCAAATGTTTTCATAAAGATCCAATTTCCTTAAGGATCTAAATTTTCATAGTCACGTGGGACTTTAAACCGCCTTTCAAATGTGCACTTTGCTTTGGAAACCGAAAGTAAATCAGCTATTTGATTGCAAGTGTCGTTGACCTAAACCCGAGGCAACTGTGGATGGCACACCCACCTTTAACCATGGTTCTATCATTACTATCATTGTTTATACCGCCGTATCATAATCACTTATGTATAAAGTGTGAAGAATAAAGAAGTGATTCGAGTGAAGTGTGATTCTATTTCAAGTTCTGTATTGCTTGAGGACAAGCAACATTCAAGTGTGGGGATATTTGATAGTGCTCCAATTGAACATATATTTAGGCGCAATATCCTTCCAATATGTAAAGCTTTTAGTTGCTATTGTTCTATTTTTATGTAATAATCATTTAAATAAATAAGTGGGAAGACAAAAGAAGAAGACAACGATTTGAAAACGCAAAGTACAAGATATTAAATCGTACGAAAGGACGTTCGAAAATCCGGAACCGGGACATAAACCGAGCATCAATGCGCAAGTCAGCGGAGCTAAAATTACAAGTCAACTATGCACAAGAATATAATATAATATATATATAATTATATATAATTATATATATTATATATATATTTAAATAAAGTGTCGACAAACTAGAAAACAAAGCATTGTGAGCTGGATCAGGTAGCCATGCGATCGCATGGCATATAGGCACAAAGCCCATGCGATCGCATGGGCATCAGAAGTTGGCCAAGTGCTATAAATAGCCACGAATTCGGACGAGCTCAACACACCTCAATTTTCTTTCTTCCTCTGTAAAGAATTATATATATTTATTTATAATTTAAAGTTTAAATTAAGTTTAATAATAATTGGGTTAATGTAAGAAATGTTTTAAGGTTTTGTAAGACGGAACTCTGTCCGTGTAACGCTACGCGATTAATCACCACTGTAAGCTATGTTCTTCCTTTTTAAATTAATGTATCGTAACTAAGTTATTATTATGCTTATTTGAGCCGAAGTAATTGTGATGTTGGGCTAAATATTAAGATGGGGTTATTGGATTTTGTACCATAATTCGGGTTTAGACAAAAGACCGACACTTGTGAACATTGGACTATTTACTATTAATAGGTATGGGGTATTGTCTAATTGAATGATAACTCATTGGAACCTGTCGAACCTATCTACAAATTAGTTAATCTAATAATTATTAAATTGATTACGAATGTCTTATTTAGTGACGTTTTTACGACATCGTTTACAATCATTTAATTAATCAATTGGATTGGGTAATTGATTATCCGTTTTAGCCAAGTGGATAAATTAATATATCATGGACTAATTAAAACGGGGGTGGATTACATACATGGATAATTGGTTTAATTGTTAACAAAGTATTAAAAACTTGTTACAGTCTAAATCCCTAATTAGTTGGAATATTTGACTTCGGGAATAAGGTTAATTTGACGAGCATTTTATAATTATGACCGATGAACTATTATGGACAAAAACCAGATAGGTATCAAATAAACCAGGACAAAAGACAATTAACCTGGGTAACAATTAATTAAAATCAAAACGTCAAACATCATGATTACGGAAGTTTAAATAAGCATAATACTTTTATTTCATATTTCATTGTACCTTTATTTACTGTCATTTTAATTACTGCAATTTACTTTCTCGTAATTTAAATTCTGTCATTTATATTATCGTCATTTATCTTTACGCTTTATTTAAAATCGACAAACCGGTCATTAAACGGGCAAAAACCCCTTTTTTAATCATAATAATACTACTATATTACTAATATATATCTATATATATATATATATATATATATATATATATATATATATATATATATATATATATATACAAATATAATTGTTTAAAAATATAGTGTACGCAATAAACCATCTACCTGTGGAACGAACCGGACTTACTAAAAACTACACTACTCTAAGATTAGGTACACTGCCTATAGTGTTGTAGCAAGGTTTAGGTATATCTCATTCTATAAATAAATAATAAAACTTGTGTAATTTGTATCATATTTCGTAATAAAAGTAATAGTATTTCGTATACACCGCTGCACACATCAAGTATTTCCAAGCCACAAATCCTCCCAAAATTTTATCCCCCCCCCCAAAACCAGATCTCCTTTTTTAATGAGTCTTTAAAATTTCCATCCAATATTTAAAATGCTGTACTAAGTTGATCCAATATTTCTTCGAATAGTAGCGGCCGAATTTAGGTCCTCATCTAATGTAACAACCCAACCCATTAACCAACCAAAAATGCACCATAAAAAAAATTCAAACATGCTTGCCCAGACTGGGTGCGCGGCGCGCAGCCCAGTCTGTGCGCGGCGCGCACACTGCCGGACAGCTTCTGTCCAAAAAGTGCATTTTTCGTTTAAAGATCTCGAGCTTCCCGGCACTTTTAGACGTAACGCTTTTTACCACATATTACAATATGTAAAACTAACATGATACAACCATAAAACGAGTTTTACAATGCGGGGCCCATATATGCCCAAAATACCCTTAAGTACAAAAGATGAGTTTCGATCACAAAAAGTTTAATTTCCAAACGTCACTTAGAGCATGGTGTTTGGGGTTAAACTACCCAATCTTGGTCGAACTTCAAAAAGCTAAAACCCCCTAGTGCCACTAATCCAAGCGTATACCTTTGCCCTTATCCAAGTCGGAGCCTAAAAAGGTAAACAACGAGAGGGTAAGCTAACGCTTAGTGAGTAGAATAAATATATACATGCATATACAACTTACCTACTCACATCCACAACATCATATAATGCATATAATCGCATATCATCTAGTAACAAAAGCTAGGATCATCAAAACGTACAACTAGCAACATCAGTAGCATAAATAATCATAATAATAATTAAATGCTAACGTCCACAAATTAAAACCATGCTTAACCAATATCGCAAGGGGAATGACCTTGTGAACAAGTTATAGGTGTTCATAACGACCGTTAGCTCCCAAAATGGCTATGGTATGCTAACCCCCGAGGTGTTCCAAAACGGCTATGGCATCACTCCCAAGTGTTCCAAGACGGCTATGGCATCACTTGAACACGTGTGATAAGAACCGATTATTCGATTAGCTCCCAAAACGGCTTTGGTATTCCCCAAAAGTGTTCCAAAATGGCTATGACATCACTTAATAACGGCCATTACTCACAACCATGTGCACAAAACGGCTATGTACACAACTAACACCGGCACATAAATCATATACATACATACATAAGTATTCCACTCACCTTGTCGTCTTGGTGAAATTTCCAACAACTTGTAACCTTCAAAGCAAGTCACCTAAATATAATTAATGCCTAATTAATACACATAACAAGTTGGATTGTGCAACAACTAACCTTACTAGTGCATTTATGACCCAAGAGGGTATTTATGACTCATATGCACTAGAATCACCCAACCGGGGTCCAAATCCCCAACTTAATCACTAAAGGCTAGTGATTAACTAACCATTTAAGACTCTTTAGAATCATTTATTACTTGAAACCCTAGGTTAGTCATTCATGAGTCCTCATGACTCAATCTTACCCAAAACCCCCCAAAAATCACCCACAATGGGTTTTATGTTCATCACTAACCCAAACCCTAACCCTTAATCAAATCAAACCAAGGAAATCAAGATTAGGACTTACCACCACAATCAAAACGTAGCTAGTGATGAGATGAACAACTTTATAACTCGAGCTAAGACCCGAAACTAGCTTCTTCTACCTTTGCTTGAGCTTTCTCACACTAGAAATCTCTCTCTCTCTCTCTAAAATTGATGTGGAAGAGATGAAGTAGTTGAAAGTGGAGTAATGACACCCCAAGATCTGATCTAATGGCCTTAAACTCGTTCCCAAGTGAATTGACCAAAAAGCCCTTCAAAATATCCAATTAAAAGAAACAGGAACTGCCAGCTGGAAAGGGTGCGCGGCGCGCTCCCTTACATGTGCGCGGCGCGCACAAAGGTCTGAATGGGCTCTGATCACAGTTTATTTGCACACTGCTTCCCACACTTCATGTACCTTATTTACACTTATGTACAATTAATATTAGGGTGTTACAACTCTCCCCCACTTGAATCGGAGTGCGTCCTCGCGATCCAAGTAGCATGACAAGAGGGAAGATACACCAACACAAATTCCTCGGGTTCCCATGTAAACTCGGAACCTTTACTACGACGCCATTGAAATTTAAAGGTTCTCACTTCCTTATTTCTCAACATTTTCACCTTTTCATCGAGTATAGCAATCGGCTCTTCAACATACTCTAATTTGTTGTTTAGCTCAATCTCGACTAATGGCATCCATGATGAATCATCCGCAAGACACTTACAGAGATGGGAAACATGAAACGTATTATGGATCCCCGCAAGCTCTTTGGGTAATTCCAAATGATACTCAACTTCACCAACACGAGCCAAAACTTTAAATGGTCCAATAAACCAAGGAGCTAACTTTCCCTATTTTCGGAATCGAATAATACCCTTCCAGGGTGAAAACTTAAGCATCACCATGTCACCTTCTTGGAACTCAATCAATCGCCTACGTTTATTGGTATATGACTTTTCCCTATCTTGATCAGCTTTCAAATGAGTCCGAATCATCTCGATCTTGTTATTAGTCTCTAAAACCAAGTCGGTACTCCCGACTTCCCATTGTCCCACTTCACCCCAACAAATCGGAGTTCGACATCTACGCCCATATAGCATCTCGTAAGGTGGCATTCCAATACTTGTATGATAACTATTGTTGTACGAGAATTCCACCAAAGGCAAGTGTTCATCCCAACTACCACCGAAATCGATAATACACGCCCGTAACATATCCTCCAATGTTTGATTCGTACATTTAGTTTGACCATCCGTTTGAGGATGGTACGCCGTACTCATATTCACCCTCGTACCCATATCTTCATGAAACTTTTTCCAAAATCGAGAAGTAAAACGCGTGTCTCGATCCAAAATGATAGACGCGGGAACGCCGTGTCTCGATATCACCTCTTTAATGAACATTTTCGCAAGTGCCTCCGAAGTAATTGCCTCTTTAATAGGAAGGAACAAGGCACTCTTCGTCAATCTATCAACGATCACCCAAATAGTATCAAATTGGGTTCTTGCCATTTTTGTCAACTTTGTAATAAAGTCCATGGTAATATGCTCCCACTTCCACATCGAGATTTCTAACGGTTGCAACTTACCATACGACTTTTGATGTTCGGCTTTTACTTGCAAACACGTGATGCATTGCTCAACATACTTAACAAAATCACGTTTCATGCCCAGCCACCAATACTCTTTTCTCAAATTGAGGTACATCTTCGTCGTACCCGGATGAATGGAGTACTTAGACTTGTACGCTTCATCGAGAAGCACCTTTCGGAAGTCCCCCATCTTTGGCACCCACACTCTATTTTGAAAGGACAATAACCCGTGAGTGCCTAATTGAATAGACTCCGTTTACCCCATAATTCGTTCTTCATGTTTGTTATTAACAAAAGCTTCAATTTGGGTCTCACCAAGCTTTACAAGAAAATCGTTAGTAATTTTCATGCGTAACGATCCTACTCGTATCACCGGATGTTGACTCTTTCGACTCAACGCGTCCGCGACCACATTCGCCTTACCCGGATGGTAAAGTATCTCACAATCATAATCCTTTACCACATCCATCCATCTACGTTGACGATAATTCAAATCCCTTTGATCAAAAAGATGTTTCAAACTCTTGTGATTCGAATAAATCGTGCACTTGACACCATACAAGTAGTGGCACCAAATTTTCAAGGCATGAACCACCGCCGCCAATTCAAGATCATGAGTCGGGTATCTCTTTTCGTGTTCCTTCAATTGTCGAGAGGCATAGGCGATGACTTTACCCCGTTGCATTAGAACACACCCGAGTCCATTTAATGATGCATCACAATACACCGTCAAATCTTCTACACCTTCTGGTAACACCAAGACCGGAGCTTGACACAATTTTTCTTTTAACAATTGAAAAGCAATTTCTTGCTCGTTCTCCCAATTAAATTTCACGTTCTTCCTCGTCAACTTTGTCAATGGAGAAGAAATTTTAGAAAAGTCTTGGATAAACTGACGATAATAACTGGCCAATTCGAGAAAACTTCGGACTTCCGTAGGCGTAGTCGGTTGTTCGCAACTCTTCACCGTCTCTATCTTTGCCAGATCTACTTGGATGCCTTCTTTATTCACAATGTGGCCAAGGAATTGCACTTCCCTTAGCCAAAATTCACACTTTGAGAATTTAGCATACAACTTCTCCTTCCGCAACGTTTTCAATACTTCACGCAAATGACGTTCATGTTCTTGCATACCTTTCGAGTAGACAAGAATATCGTCAATGAACACAATTACCGACTTGTCCAACATAGGTTGGCACACTTGGTTCATAAGATCCATGAATGCCGCCGGTGCATTCGTAAGACTGAAAGGCATAACTACAAATTCAAAATGCCCGTAATGAGTTCGAAAAGCCGTCTTCTCAATATCTTCCTCATGGACCCGCATTTGGTGATAGCCGGACCGTAAGTCAATTTTTGAGAAATACGTCGCACCTTGGAGTTGGTCAAACAAATCATCAATCCGAGGCAATGGATAACGATTCTTGATTGTCACTTTGTTTAACTCCCGATAATCGATGCACATCTGCATACTACCGTCCTTCTATTTCACGAATAAAACTGGAGCGCCCCATGGCGAAGCACTCGGTCGGATAAAACCCTTTTCAAGTAACTCTTGGGTTTGATTCAACAATTCTTGCATCTCCGTTGGTGCTAAACGATAAGGAGTTTAGCAATGGGGGTAGCCCCCGGAACCAACTCGATGCGAAATTCAACTTGTCTTTCCACCGGAACCCCCGGTAAATCGTTCGGAAAAACGTCTTCAAATTCACTAACAACCGGAATTTCACAAATGGATGGTGGCTCTTCACGAGTATCAACCACATGGGTAAGAAAAGCCATGCCACCACTAACAAGGAAACGACGTGCCCGTGCATAAGTGCATAACGGCACAAGTCTTCTACGTTTCTCGCCATGAATAATTAACTCTCCCCCACTTGGGGTCTTCACACGAATGAACTTTTCATGGCATGCAATATCGGCTCTATAACGATCGAGCTAATCCATACCAATGACGATATCAAACTCACCCAAATTCATCGGGATAAGATCGATTTTAAAGGATTCGGTACCAAACACAACATCACAATCTTTACACACATCAACCCCTAGCACCGTCTTACCATTCGCTATTTCGACTTCTACCGGATGACTTAAAGTAGCTAGTGGTTTATCAAGCTTAGACACAAAACGAGGAGTCACAAACGATAAATTAGCACCGCTATCAAATAGTATGCTTGCCAGATTAGAATTAACCATGAAAGTACCTGAGACAAATTCGTTGGATTGTTTAGCTTCATCGTTGGTCATCAAATAATTTCTTCCCTTGTCGTACCCGCCGCCTTCTCAAGCTTCTTCACCTGGTCATCTAACAATTCGGGGCATTCCGATTTCCGGTGCCCCGCCTTTTGACAATTAAAACATGTGACCGTCTTGCTCGGACAATCGCGGGATAAATGACCCTTCTTCCCGCAACTATAACAAGTAGGTGTAAAAGTATTCGAACCACCTCTTTTCACACTTCCGACACTTTCGGACCCGCCCTTGCTCTTCTTGTTGGAGTAACTTGATGCTTCAAATTTTCTCTTACTCGACCCATAACTAACCGGACTCGGAGCTTGCGCTTCAAACCCTTTCGCCACCGCCAAAAGCTTAGCAAAAGTTTCAACGTGACCAATACTAATTTTACCCTTCAAATCATCTTTAAGGGTTGCGTGAAAATCTTCCATTAACAATTGATCATTCCCCCACATATTCGGGGCAAAAACGCGCCTAGGCGAGAAAGTTGGTTTTGAGAGTGTTTAGGTCCAAAGGCCCTTGACGCATGTTTCTTAACTCATTGCGTAACTTGGAAAGATCCGCTTGCGTACGATACTCAAGGAAAAACTCCTTCTTGAACTCCTCCCAAGACAACCCTACAAAAGCCGTTTCACCTACCATGGCAAGTTTACCATCAAGCAAATCTTTAGCATTGCCCCTCATCAAACTAGTGGCAAGCCTTGTCTTGTTTTCGGGTGGGCATTTGCTAGTACGAAAGCAACCCTCAACATCAGAGATCCAAGCCGTACTTTTCATGGGGTCGGGATCCCCGTAAAAGAGAGGAGGCTTAGTTGCCATGAAGTTCTTGTAGCTAAAAACCATCTCGCCCCCATTTTGAGGTCTAGGAAACCTCCTTTCAACTTCTTCTTTCACGGCATCGGCCATTTGTTCCCGAATTAATTCGAGAATGTGTTCCGAAACCGACTCTTCGAGTATTCGCTTAACCTTTAGAGAGAAAACCGAGATGTAGTTCTCTAGAGCGGCCTCTATTTTGGTAGTCATTTCATCTTCCTCCACATGAGAGGGACCACCACTGTTATTTGTATCCGTTCCATTTCTCGTCTTCATTCTAAAAATTGAAATGGATTAGACGTCACGTCAAAACAATAAGGATATATACATATGACCGCACGCACACCACACCTAGCTCAATACTTGTCGCACGTCCTTGCTTGACTTGACTTGCAACTGTAATAATGGTCGCGACTCACTATTACGCTCGCATGACGTGCCATGCTCAAACGTATCACAACCATCTTGCTTCGATGTTCAAGACAATAACGCATGATTAGTAATATCATAACATAGCATAGTTAGTCCACCAAAGCATCAAAGAACTAATCAAAACCCATATCGACCCGTAGTCCTACAAGTCCCGCATATAACTCAAAAACACAAAATTCTAAGTCTAGGCACCTATCTCAAGTCACCTAAATCCCTTAGACCAAAAAGTGCATTTTTCGTTTAAAGATCTCGCGCTTCCCGGCACTTTTAGACGAAATGCTTTTTACCACATATTACAATATGTAAAACAAACACGATTCAATCATAAAACGAGTTTTACAATGCGGGGCCCACATATGCCCAAAATACCCTTAAGTACAAATGATGAGTTTCGACCACAAAAAGTTTAATTTCCAAACGTCACTTAGAGCATGGTGTTTGGGGTTAAACTACCCAATCTTGGTCGAACTTCCAAAAGCTAAAACCCCCGAGTGCCACTAATCCAAGCGTATACCTTTGCCCTTATCCAAGCCG
Source organism: Rutidosis leptorrhynchoides (assembly GCF_046630445.1). Taxonomy (NCBI): domain Eukaryota; kingdom Viridiplantae; phylum Streptophyta; class Magnoliopsida; order Asterales; family Asteraceae; genus Rutidosis; species Rutidosis leptorrhynchoides. The sequence continues at coordinate 548,067,497 of NC_092334.1, forward strand.
GAGCCTAAAAAGGTAAACAACGAGAGGGTAAGCTAACGCTTAGTGAGTAGAATAAATATATACATGCATATACAACTTACCTACTCACATCCACAACATCATATAATGCATATAATCGCATATAATCTAGTAACAAAAGCTAGGATCATCAAAACGTACAACTAGCAACATCAATAGCATAAATAATCATAATAATAATTAAATGCTAACGTCCAAAAATTATAACCATGGTTAACCAATATCGCAAGGGGAATGACCTCGCGAATAAGTCATCGGTGTTCATAACGTCCGTTAGCTCCCAAAACGGCTATGGTATGCTAACCCCCGAGGTGTTCAAAAATGGCTATGGCATCACCCCCAAGTGTTCCAAAATGGCTATGGCATCACTTGAACATGTGTAAGTAAGAACCGATTATTCGATTAGCTCCCAAAACGGATATGGTATTCCCCTAAAGTGTTCCAAAACGGCTATGGCATCACTTAATAACGGCCATTACTCACAACCATGTGCACAAAATGGCTATGTACACAACTAACACCGGCACATAAATCATATACATACATACATAAGTATTCCACTCACCTTGTCGTCTTGGTGAAATTTCTGACAACTTGTAACCTTCAAAGCAAGTCACCTAAATATAATTAATGCCCAATTAATACACATAACAAGTTAGATTGTGCACCAACTAACCTTACTAGTGCATTTATGACCCAAGAGGGTATTTATGACTCATTTGCACTAGAATCACCCAACCGGGGTCCAAATCCCCAACTTAATCACTAACGGTTAATGATTAACTAACCATTTAAGACTCTTTAGAACCATTTATTACTTGAAATCCTAGGTTGGTCATTCATGATTCCTCATGACTCAATCTTACCCAAAACCCCCAAAAATCACCCACAATGGGTTTTGTGTTCATCACTAACCCAAACCCTAACCCTTAATCAAATCAAACCAAAGAAATCAAGATTAGGACTTACCATCACAATCAAAACGTAGCTAGTGATGAGATGAACAACTTTATAACTCGAGCTAGGACCTAAAACTAGCTTCTTCTACCTTTGCTTGAGCTTTCTCACACTAGAAATATCTCTCTCTAAAATTGATGTGGAAGAGATAAAGTAGTTGAAAGTGGAGTAATGACACCCCAAGATCTGATCTAGTGGCCTTAAACTCGTCCCCAAGTGAATTGATCAAAAAGCCCTTCGAAATATCCAATTAAAAGAAACAGGAACTGCCGGCTGGAAAGGGTGCGCGGCGTGCTCCCTTACATGTGCGCGGCGCGCACAAAGATCTGAATGGGCTTTGATCACAGTTTATTTGCACACTGCTTCCCACACTTCATGTACCTTATTTACACTTATGTACAATAAATATTAGGGTGTTACATCTAACCCACCATTTTGGCCATAAATGCTTTTGATGATGTTGACCCAAAGTGCTTTGTTTTCCACTTTGAATCTCCACCACCATTTTCCAAAAGAGCCCGATTTTTCACGTTAAGTTACCCGATCCCCAGCCCGCCCGAATCATAAGGACATAAGATGCGATCGCATTTAACCCAAGCTAATTTAGCTTTTTCTCCCTCCCCGCCCCAAAAGAAAAAACAACGAAGTTTTTCAAGAGTAGATAACACACCTTGGGAAGCTCGGAATAAGGAGAAGTAATACAATGGGAGACTACTAAGAACCGATTTGATGAGGGTTAGACGATCGCCAAAAGACAACGTTTTAGATCTTCAATCGGAAAGTTTAGATTTGATCCTTTCAATAACGGGAATCCAATCACCGGCCCTATTCATTTTAGAGCCGATCGGAAGGCCTAAATAAATGAACGGTAGTGTGCCGATTTGACATCCAATCCGGTTAGCCATAAAAGATAGTTCTCGATCATCAACTCCAATACCGTATAAAAAAACTCTTATGGAAGGTTACCTTTAGACCCGAAATCAATTCAAAAGTTTTAAGTAACATCATAGTATTAATCAAATTTTGCCGATTCCAATCTCCGAAATAAATAGTGTCATCCGCGTATTGTAAGTGTGATACCACAACCTCGTCCTTTACGTAATAGTTATTCTTTCTACTTAATTTAATAACTCATGAATTCACAAATTTAATAAAGAAATTTACATTATAATATTACGAACATTGACTCGTGAATATACATATATATATATATATATATATATATATATATATATATATATACATACATATATATATATATATATATATATATATATATATATATATATATATATATATATATATATATATATATATATATATATATATATATATATATATATATATTACCTTTTAAAATTGCAAAGATAGAAATTAATCTACAATGAAAAATAAAAGTAAAAGAAAAACAATATAAATTTACTTGTATGAATATAACAAGAAATAGGGTTACAAAAACCCTAGAACATTGGTGAAGGCAACAAGGAGGAAGAAAGACGCTAGAATCATCGGTGGGAGATAAATGGGTGAAAAATCGTCTAACCAAAAACCCTAGGCAAATGTAGCTGTAAGTAGACATAGTAAAAAGACTAAAATACCTTTTAAGAATATTATATTGTGGTGAACAGTAAAAGGGTGCGTTCTATTGATATATAGAGTGATATGAAAATGAAATATGAGATGAAAGATTATAGTAGCATTTATTTTTTATGGATATAAAGAGAGTTTGAAAATTAAGTATAAATTAAATATAAATAATATAGGTGAAAAGAGAATTTTGTAAAGAAATAGGTTATGTGATTAAATGGTTGCTAATATTAAACGAATGTATTAATGAAAGAGTTCAAACCATTTTAAAATGTATTTGATTTTTGAATGGTGTCAACCGAAAGAAACAAATGAGATTACATGTAAATTAAATAAAATGTAATAAAGTTTCAAACAAATAATGAAGGTGCAACTGTGCAAGCTTCTTCGATAAATTTTTATTTAAATAATAAATAAACTATTAAGATTAATAAAAAAGATAACATATTTTCAAGTTTTTCCGCTAAAAAAGATAACAGAAGTACTCAAACTTTATAAAATATAATATAATCATTTTTAGTATAACAATGATACAAAAGAGCACTAGGTGCCCGTAGTCCCTTTGCCAAAGTCCATTGCGGTGTCTAAAATGGACCTCGAAATGGACCGACGGTGACATGAGTGAAGGTGTCCCAGTGTCAATTTCAGTGTCCATTTTCATAATTTATATATTATTTTTAATACCTTTTTATTATTAACTAGCAAAAGTGACCCGCACGATGCCGCGGGACCTTTCGGGTTGCATATTATAGTTGACGTAGAGTTATGTGTTTACAGAATTAAAAACGTTTGGCTACGGATGTGTTTGGATACACGTGGTTAGTACATAGTATACCTAATGGCCTGTGCGTTTTTAACATCGAGAAGATTGCGTAAAAAAGGGAAACGGAATCATCAATATGATGTAGGTAGTTTGGGTTGTTTATTATACGTGTATGTATATGTATGAAAGATAGACCGGAGTATTTACCATTTTTTGAAAAACGTCCGTTTCGCATATAGTTAGTTGGTTTGGGTTCGCAAGATTATTTCGAGTTGAACGGTGGCGTCGAAAAAATTTAATGCCTAGCGAGCGGGAAGATATGCACCTTTGAAAATTTGGGTGGAGTTTATTAATTAAAATAACGATTTGACATTTTGTACCTCTCTTTCGGGGGTGAAGTTGCATATTGTTCAAAGTTTGGGGGGCAAAGATGTTTTTATCCTTTGTTTTTCCCTTTGTCGTTTGGTTTTGCATTTTTGGGCTAAACGACCAAAATTCTCATGTATCTTAGTAGGCAAAGATGTTTTTTTCCTTTGTTTTTCCCTTTGTCATTTGGTTTTGCATTTTTGGGCTAAACGACCAAAATTCTCATGTATCTTAGTATAAAGAGTAATTATTGTTCTTTATTAATTGTAAAAAAAGCTTTTTCATTAATAAATGTTTAAAAACTTTTCATTAATAATTAATCATATAAATGATATATATTAAAATTATTAAACTAAAAATTGTTTTGCCCAAAATCAAATTTGTTAGCCTAAATGAAAAAACAAAAATAGTCTCATTTTTGGAAAACCTAGCTCCTTCACCTTCATCTAGCATGCACCTTACAAACATGCAAAAAGAAAAAATTAAATTAAGAATAACAAAATTAACAAGAAGAAAAGATAAAGAATTGAATTTCAACGGATATAAATTCAAACACACATGCTCCAACGGTCAATAAATCCACCGACTGTGGCTCGACCCTGAAAACCTACGGTGAATCGATGTCATGTTGGTATCAACCGACATTCGATCTCGGCATCGATAGGTATAACAACCTCACATTTCCATACTTGAATTGACTAATTTACCTATAGGGTTGTTATCCATACGTAATATATAATTAAATTCAACGTTGATCAAATATTTATTTTTAGTCGACACATTTTGTTAACTAAAGTTTACACTAATTATATAAAATAACTTTAGTTAATATTAATTGTGATGACCCAGAAATTTCGACTAAATTTAAACTTAATCTTTGTATGATTAACATTCCGACACGATAAGCAAAGTCTGTAAAACTGAATCTCAAAATTTTTGAATTACTTTTATATATTTAAATACCTTCGGTTGTTTTCGACGATTCGCGAATAATTATATGTAAAAAGATACATATATACTATAACATGAAAAGGTAACAATGTATTAATTGTTTGATACCGTACATTAAACTTATTGGTTTAAATATCTATTTTAATGTATATGATAAATTTAAATATTTATTATTAAAATTTATTTATAAATAACGTCCAATGTGTATTTAAAAACTGATTTATGTATATTAAAAAGATATATACATATATATAATAAACGATAGTAACATTCGTTTATTGATTCAATTGATATTTAGATAAGTTAACTAAAGCGTTTAAGATGAACCAGTTAAACACTAATTTGCTACAGTGTTTTCAAATTGCCACATTACTCAAAATGCTACAGTGTTTTCGAAAATCACTATTTGCTACAGTGAAATTGACTTTGCTACAGTGAAATGCTACAGTAACTTTGCTACAGTACTTTGCTACAGTAAAACACTATTTTAAAATGTATTTTTAGCAAATAACGAGATGATGATTTATAGAAGTAAATGACCAAAATACTCGAAAGTTTAAGATATACTATGAGTGGTATAGTTTATGGATAACTTAAGGCTATATTTTGACAAAGGTACGTGTCACGAAACGTAAAATGCAAGTTTTCTCAGCGTACGAAAGGACATTCGAAAAACCAGAACCGGGACATAAGTCGAGTGATGACGTACGACTTATCGGAACAAAAATTACAAGTCAACTATGCACGTGAATTTAATATAATATATAATTAATTATTTAAATTATATATATTATATTAATATTTAATTATGTCGACGAGCTAAATTACAAATCAATGTGAGCTGTCCCTGGTCCTCATGCGAGTCGCATGGCCAGGAGGCCATTTCCATGCGAGTCGCATGACTCTAGATTTCAGGCCAAGTGCTATAAATTCTCGAGTTTTGGCCAGATAAATCACACACACATATATATTATTTTTACTCCGTATTTATTTATTTTATTATTATTATTATTATTATTATTATTATTATTATTATTATTAATAATAAGATTATTATTAATCTTATTATTTTTATTATTAGTGTTATTATTTTTGCGATACAAAAATAATAATGTACATAAAATATTACGACGGAGTGCTGTCCAAGTATTTTTCAAAATGAGTTTTCGAGCAAGCTAGAGCTAAGGAAATTATGGGTTATTGCCAAGGAGGTTATGGGTAATGTTCGGGGGTATTTTTTTTGTGAATCAAACCTCGTGTTTATCATCTCCGATGCGTCTACGTGCTTTCCTGCAATATTGTATATCAATATTAAACAGTGAGTTTCATATGATCCCTTTTACTCAATATATTTTTGGGCTGAGAATACATGCGACTGTTTATAAATACTGAAAATACTAGATTTATATGCGTGAGTTTCATATGATCCCTTTTACTCAATATATTTTTGGGCTGAGAATACATGCAAATGCTTTATTAACTGATTTACAATACTTATATGCGTGAGTTTCATTTGCTCCCTTTTTAATTGCATTTGCAATATACATTTTTGGGCTGAGAATACATGCACTTTATTTTAAACGCAATGGATACAAGTACATACTAAATTCTACACCGAGTTTGAACCGAAAATCCCTTAGCTTTGGTAACTAGTAACCGCCGGTTATAAGAACTGGTGGGCGCGAGTAGTTATATATGGATCCATAGGGCTTGATATCCCCGTCCGAGCTAGAGCACTAGCCTTTTAACGGACGTATGCTATTTGAGAAGCGTACACGTTGGTTTGCGTGTATTATTAAGATGATTATACAAAGGGTACAAATTATATAAGCATTAAAGTTTAGTTACCAGGGTGCTCAATTTTGTAGAACCGATTGATAAACGTTTCGGATGAAACAACTGAAATCTTGTGATCCACCTTTTATGTAAAACCTATTGATAAACGTTTCGGATGAAACAACTGAAATCTTGTGATCCACCTTTTATGTAAAACCTATTGATAAACGTTTTGAATAAAACAACTGAACTTTTGTAAATCCACATTGATATACGGATTATGTGTAATATTAAAACTATGAACTCACCAACCTTTGTGTTGACACTTGAAGCATGTTTATTCTCAGGTTTCTAGAAGTCTTCCGCTGTTTGCTTATATGTTAGACAAACTATGTGCATGGAGTCATACATGGCATATTTTTCAAGGAAACGTTGCATTCACCAAATCATCACCATGTATCTTATTTTGACTGTACTGTCAACGGAAGTACTATTGTAAACTATTATTTACAGTGATTGTCTATATGTAGAAATCATCAGATGTTAAAAACCTTTGATTTAAATATTCATTTATGGTGTGCCTTTTCAAAAGAATGCAATGTTTACAAAACGTATCATATAGAGGTCAAATACCTCGCAATGAAATCAATGAATGACGTATTGTCCATATGGATTTGGAGCGATCGTCACATTAATATTAATTTTTATTATATTTAAAACTATATGTAACATAATTATTAATTAAATCATAAGTTATTTTAATCATTATATATATTTTTAGCTTATAAAAAAAAGATTTTTTTATAAATTCAATAATGAGCCCATGAATTTTGACTAAATATTTTCAAAGATAAAACTTATTAAAAATATTTTTAACATGTTTTTTTTTTGTCAAAATTGGCACCTTTATTTTATTTTATTTTATTTTATTTTCTTTTCACCAACCATTTTTACCTATAAATACATGGCTCCTCATTCATTTTTTCTTGCCAAAAACAAAAACTTAAGTTATTCTCTCAAAACCTTGAAGAAAATTTGAGGTACTTTCTATTTTTTTTTTTTAATAATGTCGATTATATTTATATTTATTGTATATTCTTTGTAAAATTTGAAATTAATTGTGTTTATATGTTATAATTAGTAGTATAAGTATTATTATGTATAAAAATAATTTTGATAATTTATGAAATATTATCTATAATTAAATACGAATTATGTAGTATTTAAACGTAAAAATAATGTAAAATGCGTAATAAATATTTTTAACCAAAAATAAAATATATATAATTTTTTTATGAGTTTATAAAACTTTTATAAATCTTCAAAAATTATAAAAATAATTACTTGGATCGAATTGGTAATTATTATATAATTAAACTCTATTATTATGTAATTCTAAGGTAAATTAAGAATAAATATAAAATAATATAAAAATAATTTTTTAAATATTTTTTCTGCAGGTTATTAGACTGATAGAAACTTATAAAAATTATAAAAATAATTGTTTGGGTTTATTTACTAATTATGTAGAATTAAACTTGTTTTATGAATAAATTAAGGGTAAAAACAAAAATAAATACAAAAATATAATAAAAACATTTTCTTAAATTTTTCTACTAATCTATATGATTAACTAAGACTATAAAAATTATGTATATAATTTTTAGATATTTAATTAATTGTTTAGATATTTTTTTTGATAATGTTCGATTAATAAAACACTATTATTTTTGAAGTAATTTAGGTATTTATTTAAAGGTAATTATATTTAATATATATAAAACATACTAAGCTATAATAACTAAATATTAAATAATACTTAGGTTATATTATCACATATATAATTATTAAGAACATTAATAATTCGTTGTGTGTATATACCTAAAACGTGAAGGTTATAATTAAAAGATACCGTGCACTTTATACGAACCTCACCGCTACTTGTGGCCTAGGGTGGTCCTTGTTGCCTTATGGGAACCGCTTATGGATTTCGAATGTCATGACTTAGATTCTGGTCAAGAATCCTGGGCGCCCGGTAACAACAGATCATTCGAGTGACTTGCATGATAGCAACGAAGTTTGGGCAAGATTGTACAACATCTTTGTGAAGAATTATAACCCGAATTCTTTAAACTAGGAGCTTACTATAAGTTAAAGCTTTCCATAAATAGTAGGTTTCCAAAAATAGAAACTTTTGAGAAATAGGAACTTTTCTCGAAAACCGTCACTGTTAATATAGTTGCTATATTAATAAACAAACTTTATGTCTGTTAGATATTAACTAATCAAAGATTATATCTCTAGGTTAAGATCTCCGATCACTTACTCCGTTCATTCTTCTTTGCGTGGAATAACTTACTTGCTACTAAGGTGAACTTCATAGCCTCACTTTTTACTGTTTCATAACTGTTTTACAACTTTTGGGGTGAAACACATGCTTGCTTTATAACTGTTTTACGCTTAGACACAAGTACTAAATTGTTAACTATGCTGTCATGCTTTGATTCATGCTAAATCCCTACTGTAATATCGTTAATTGCTATGTTTAAATGCAAACTTAATTATTGTGAATAGATCTATTGAGAGTAACGTCTCTAACCATTTGACCGCTGGTCTTTGGTTACATAATAATGATTCCATGACACTGACAGTACAAGGTGTCACGGGGTAAATTTTTTTTAGTAGCGATATTACAAACTGCAGCAACACTTTTAGATTGATATTTCTATATCAATCAACTTTAAACTAAATCTTGTGATCTATCATTATTATCAAAATCATTGTTTATGATAAACCTATGAACTCACCAACCTTTTGATTGACACTTTTAAGCATGTTTTGTCTCTAGTACTTATATATTATGCTTCCGCTGTAGAACTTTGATGTACTTAGAAGTCAAGCCATGCACTGGGACCAGAGTTAACATCTGCGTCAATGTCGATTTTGACGGGGTGTTACAGTTGGTATCAGAGCGGTGGTTGTAGGGAACTAGGCAGTCTTAATGTGGATAACCCAGATTAATAGGGTACATTAAAGTCTAGTCTACAGCCTGACCTATAGCTTTAAGATATTATTACTTGCATTATACATATACATATCTCTTATTCTGTAACTCCGAGAGGAAACTTCCATTGTCATTCAAAATATTCTATAATTCACGCGAGTTATCTTTATAAACCTACCTTGGTTAAGGGAACCAAGGGGTGTCACTCATGATTTATGAAATTCATGCCATTCCTATGTCATCTATCATGGTTTTGTGTATTTCGTATGTATTACATGAAATGTTATCTATGATTTTTGAAATTTCTATGTTTGTTACTACTCATACTCAAACGTATATAACTCCCTGTTTTATTACGTACCTATGTGCCCTTATGCCTTTGTGCATTAGTTTGCGAACCAAAAAATGTCATTATTGACTCATAAAGATTCTCGATAACTTAAAGACATTATAATGTCATCACTATTCATATTCATTACTTTTAAATTTTTGTTTTCTCGTTATTTATGATCATTGAACTTTCTTGACGGGTGGCGTCTACGAAACTCTAGGATGGAAGGGTTTGGATTACCGATTTAAAGGATCCTATAGCTCAAGCCCCTAGACCTGAATAGGCCATAAAGAATTGAAAGTCTTTAATAGAAAGTTTATCTGATTACATACTTATCATTTTTAATCTAGACACGTCATACTGCAATTATTGCATAAATGGAGTATAGACAAATCATATCTTATCATATCTATCCCAATAGACTTTGTCTAACACTTTTTCTAAATTTTCTCCGTAAATTACGGAATCTCTTTGCTATATATACGTATTCGAGGAGACGGAGATATCATTCAGTATTCAACACCCATCTCATATCGAAAACCCTTTATTCGATCATATAATATGGATTTCTCACTTGATTCCTCAAACTCCTCGATCTCCAATGGCAGCGTAACCGGAATGAACCAACGAATTAGTCATCATCTTTTCTGGATGAATTGGGGGTGGGTTCGTTGTCTACTTAATCAATGGAGACAAGAAGAAGGTGATCCCTTCCACCCACCAAATTGTCCTATTGGCGAAGAACCTGAAGCACTTACCGGCGAACCAATCCCGAACACCATTTTCACCCTCATTTCTAGGATATCTCGCCACGAGTATATAATATCTAGAATTCTATATCTTATTCATCTCCTTGTTCCAACTGCCAATTATCTCAGAGTAATAGAAGAAGTCAACGAGCTTCGCGCTCGAGTAGTGGCTTTGGAGAATATGGTGCAAAATTTACGAGCACCAGCAACATCACCAGCATCAACACCAACAGTACCATTACCACCCCCAACAACAACATCCGCATCACACGTCTCAACATCACACTCAGTACCTCGAACATCAACATCATACGCCCCATAGATACCAAGGAATACCAACAACAATAACCGATGAAGTATTGATTCATAACTTCATTGGAGAAATATTTCGCGACGATTATGTAATCTCTAAAGTTTTAGGGATTATTCATTTCTAGTTCCAGCTAAAATTAAATGAGTTTAATAGTATATTAACTCATTAAATCTATATTATATCTGCAGAAAATATACATTTTCATAAAGACTGTAATAAAAATACTCTTGTACAAAATATTACTTGTGAAATTTTTAACGGGTAGGTAATGCCCAAGAAATATTTAAGTTCACAATTAAATATGTTACACTGTACATTCTTCAATTTTGATTCAAAAATCATCAACTATACTCACTACTTTCACGACGATATACATTCTTTCATAGAAATCTAAACAACCATACTCATTCAAATTCAATTACATATTCTGATTTTAACATATTAGAATCCAAGTCGAGATATAACTGATATCATCCCTCTCAGATTCTTACATCTTTCAAAGCTATACTTTGACTTCAAAACTGTGATAAAACATCACTTCTATTCATAAGACTCGGAAAAATATCCGTATCATTCAAAATTCTAGAACATTATATGTATATTGACGATTACAATTTGCATTCAAACTCTTCATGATTCTTGAAAACACCTCAATTAAGAAACAATCGAGAGGATGATCCAACCACATGTTGTCCACAGTCATGCACCTGGAAAACTCCCGGAACCTAAGTAGAAGTTTAAAACAAATCCGTGATCCATTGGCGTTGTTATTACCGAAAATAACTTTGCAATTCCTTTACAAAATAGCCAATTTTGTCACACCTCCAGCAAAATCAATTTTGACTTTTCATTTGGATTAGCTTATTATAACCTTGATATATACGTTGCCCTGTATGTCATTGTTACCGGGGAACCTTTTATATTCCACCACATTATCAGCAGATGTATCAGTAACTTCGTTACTCTTTGGCGTAAGCCTCTCTGAAAAATAATTATATGTACTCATTGAAACCCCATCATCTACTCATTTGCATCTTGTAACGATAATTGCCATACCAATTACCAAGAATCAGCAATCAGTATTTCGAATCTCGCAGCATTTCTACATCAACAGTTATATGTATACATTTAACATTTATCTCTTAGAATTATGATCTTCCATTCTTAAATTCTAAAAAGCACCCAGTCTACGAATCAATACTCTGAATGATGAAAAAGCTGAATGAAGCAGCAAAAACTGTAAACAACCTTAACAGTCGAAGGTTTGATGATAAAGAATAGTGTGTTGGCAAAGCTCAGAAGAGTTGGAACTGGAACACGGATTGAGCAAACCATGAAGGAGGCTATTGACAAATCACAAAGACTAAACCTGCCTTCAAAGAATCCAAATGATTCAGTATCTGCTGAAGTCATTAATGAATATCTTGCTCCTGACTCTAAACCTTTGCGGACAAATCTTCTTCATCATCCTTTGATATTAGAAATTCTAAGATATCATCGTATCTTTCATTATAAATATCCTCGATATTTCTGAAGATATTTTCATAACTATTCTTATCTGAAATCATTTATCTCCTCATGTTATCTGTAATACATCATAAAGGAAACTCTTTAGTTTCTATATTCTGTAAACCTTCGAGTTTAAATTTGAATATTTTTGAAGTAGTGTTGGGAATTGAAGCATGAGTTAGTATAATATAATGACACATGATCAACGTGATTATATTACAATAAGTCATGCTGAGTTTCTAATGGAACGTGATAAAGGTTCACAGATCATACCCTCATCATGAACCAAGTTACAAAACTCTTTCATTCTATTTAACCTCTAAACTATCAAGAAAATATTTTTCTTGATGATTAGGTCTTTTCCGGATATTCTGGTAATTTGACATATCAGATCGTGCTATTACCTTTCCTTTCTACTTTGTATATTATGATCATTCAAAACTCCATATCTACGAATTCTGGACCATTATTCGCTTGACTTGAAGTCGGGAAGAAGAAACAAAAGCATGGAACTCCGAAATAAAAGTAAAAAAATATATAAAACCCAATAACAACACAGAAATTACAAACCATGTATATCTATGCGAATAGCAAGATAAAGACACGAGAGAACTAAAAACACTATAAAACTAAGAGTATAGTAGAAATGAATAGATTCTTCTGGCGTCAGATGAAAAAGAAGAATGACAGATATGAAAGTTAGGAGTATATCAAGAATCAGAACTGGATGGAGCATATTGATGAATGCTTTAAAGTATGAATTAAGGAAAAAAGTATTGGAGTGATGAACATAATGAAACGGAAAAGGTTAATTTATAGTGGAAATATCAGACATAGTAATCGAGGCAAATTACGAATTTAATTAAAGAAAATCCTAATTTCCTTATGAAATGTCCCGTTCATATTAATTATAAACGTTTCATATTAATTAGTTTCATTGCGAGATTTTGACCTCTATATGAGATGTTTTTCAAAGACTGCATTCGTTTTTAAAACAAACCATAACCTTTATTTTATCGATAAAGGTTTATTAGACATAACAAAGATTATCAAGTGATGATAATCTAAAATACACTTTTTCACACGTCCGTTACATAATGGATTACAATAATATTATACAACAATTTCTTTTCCGAATGCAGTTTTTAAACAATATTATATAAGCATGCTGACTCCAAATCGTGTCTCTAACTAGCATGCAACAGCGGAAGCTCTTAATAATCACCTGAGAATAAACATGCTTAAAATATCAACAAAAATGTTGGTGAGTTATAGATTTATCCTATATATATATATATATATATATATATATATATATATATATATATATATATATATATATATATATATATATATATATATATATATATATATATATATATATATCAAATTGTAATAATAGACCACAAGATTTTCATATTTATAAGTAGAACCTCTCGTCTGCATAAAGATAAAATCATTCATATGAATTGAACACCTGGTAACCGACAATAACTATAATGCATAGAATATCCCCAAACAGAACCTCTCGTGTGTATAATAATAATCTCGAAGTACTAAAGTCATCCATAACCTGAATGGGGATTGTTAGGCCCAATAGATCTATCTTTAGGATTCGCGTCAATTAGGAACAGAACCTCTCGTCTGCCTAATTCTTAGGTTACCAAGCTAAAAGGGTGATATTCGGTTTAATAATTCAACCATAGAATGTAGTTTTGAGTACTTGTGTCTATTTTGTAAAACATTTAAAAAAGCTGCATGTATTCTCATCCCAAAAATATTAGATAGTAAAAATGGGACTATAACTCACTTTCACATATTTTCAATTCGTCATATATATGTATATATATATATATATATGTATATATATATATATATGTATATATATATATATATATATATATATATATATATATATATATATATATATATATATCAAAATATGATTGAAATATATTCACAACATTTTTATTACGTGTTGACGTTTTAAGTTGTTAAATTAGCAGTCCAACGTTAGTAGTCCACAATTAGTAGTTCACAGTTAATAGTACAGAAATAAATCGATATATATTATCTCGAATCAATCCAAGACCCAGTGTATACAAGTCTCAGACTCGATCACAACTCAAGGTATATATATTATTTTGGAATCAACCCCAATCCTGTATAGCTAACTCGAACATTACCGCATATAGAGTGTCTATGGTTGTTCCAAATAATATATATAGATGACGTCGACATGATATGTCAAAACATTGTATACGTGTCTATGGTCTCTCAAGATTACATAATATATGTTAGAATACATGTATAATACAATATAAGTTAGTTAAGTTGTGGTTATTATAGGTTTGTTACAAAGTTTCACGTAGCTAAAATAAGCAAAAATATCCAGTTTTGTTTTACCCATAACTTCTTCGTTTTAAATCCGTTTTGAGTGAATCAAGTTGCTATGGTTTCATAATGAACTGAAATTTATGAATCTAAACAGAAAAATATAAGTTTATAGTTGGAAATATAGGTTACAAGTCATTTTTGTAAGAGGTAGTCATTTCTGTCGAAAGAACGACATCTTGATGACCATTTTGAAAAACATACTTTCACTTTGAGTTTAACCATGATTTTTGGATATAATTTCATGTTCATAAGAAAAATCATTTTCCCAGAAGAAAAAATTTTAAATCAAAGTTTATCATAGTTTTTAATTATCTAACCCAAAACAGCCCAAGGTTTCACTACTACGGCGTATGTCCGGTTTTACGGTGTTCTTCGTGTTTCCAGGTTTTAAATCGTTAAGTTAGCATATCATATAGATATAGAACATGTGTTTAGTTGATTTTAAAAGTTAAGTTAGAAGGATTAACTTGGTTTGCGAACAAGTTTAGAATTCACTAAACTATGTTCTAGTGATTACAAGTTTAAATCTTCGAATAAGATAGTTATATATATATGAATCGAATGATATTATGAACAACATCACTACCTCAAGTATAGTAGGTAAACCTACTGGAAATGATGAGTAATTAACTTGAGCTTCAAAGGATCTTTGATGGCTTGGAAGTTCTTGAAGTAGAATCATGACACGAAAACGAGTTCAAGTAAGATTACTACTTGAATTAAGATTGTTATAGTTATAGAAATTGAATCAAAGTTTGAATATGAGTATTACCTTGAATTAGAAATAAAAAATTACTGAGATAATTTGGATGTTCCTGATCTTTCAAGTGTTCTTGGAGTAGGTAATTAGAGAGGATTTGTATGTGAAATTATAGAATGGAAAATGATGTAGTAAATGATGGTGGTGGTGGCGTGATTTTATCATGGAAACAAAGGCTCATCATTTTGTTATTTTGTGTAATAATTCATACTTGAAGACAAGTAATGGTTCCCACATGCTGGTTAATCATTTAAGGCTGCTAAGAGCTGATCATTGAAGTGTATATACCAATAGTATATACACATAGAAGCTGAGTATTGTACGAGTACGAATACGGATTGAATACGAGTAAATAGTGTTTACTGCAGCTAATAGTATTTTACTGTAGCAAATAGTATTTTACTGTAGCAAATAGTATTTTACTGTAGCAAATAGTATTTTAGTGTAGCAAATAGTGTTTTTACTGTAGCAAATATTGTTTTACTGTAGCAAATAGTGTTTTACTTGTACATCTTTGATTTAATTGTATTTCTTCTTATATAGATATATAAAATAAAAACTTACATCATAAAAAAATACGATTATATAATTATCACAAGTTATGACGTTCGTGAATCATCAGGCAAACTGGGTGGTCAATTGTCTACATAAACTCATTTCAATTAATCAAGTCTTAACAAGTTTGATTGCTTAACATGTTGGAAACATTTATTCATGTAAATATTAATCTCATATAATATATAATCATGGAAAAGTTCGGGTCACTACACCTTAATTACCGAAGAATCAAATCTTGTAAAGATCACGAAGATTTCTTTAAATTCCTTGAATTCCGGAAATCAACCGTGACTACGTCAAAATTTAAGGCGAACATTTAATTTTCTCGTTTTACTCTTTTGTGATACCTTCACTCATACTCTTCACGTAATCGAATTATTACTCAATAAGTGATAAAACTCTATTTTTTTTTTCAATTCATATTCGTCATGGAAACATTTTTATTGTTAGCCATGATGACCACAATCAAATTTCGCGACGAAATTTCTTTAACGGGGAGGTACTATAACAACCCTCACATTTCCATACTTGAATTGACTAATTTGCCTATAGGGTTGTTATCCATACGCAATATATAATTAAATTCAACGTTGATCAGATATTTATTTTTAGTCGACACATTTTGTTAACTAAAGTTTACACTAATTATATAAAATAACTTTAGTTAATATTAATGTGTATTATATTTAAAACTATATGTAACATAATTATTAATTAAATCATAAGTTATTTTAATCGTTATATATATTTTTAGCATATAAAAAAATTATTTTTTTTATAAATCAAATAATAAGCCCATGAATTTTGACTAAATATTTTCAAAGATAAAACTTATTAAAAACATTTTTAACATGTTTTCTTTTTTGTCAAAATTGGCACCTTTATTTTATTTTATTTTTTTCTTTTCACCAACCATTTTTACCTATAAATACATGGCTCCTCATTCATTTTTTCTTACCAAAAACAAACACTTAAGTTATTCTCTCAAAACCTTGAAGAAAATTTGAGGTACTTTCTATTTTTTTTTTTTTTAATATTGTCGATTATATTTATATTTATTGTATATTCTTTGTAAAATTCAAAATTAATTATGTTTATATGTTATAATTAGTATTACAAGTATTATGATGTATAAAAATAATTTTGATAATTTATGAACTGTTATCTATAATTAAATACGAATTATGTAGTATTTAAACGTAAAAATAATGTAAAATTCGTAATAAATATTTTTAACCAAAAATAAAATATATATAATTTTTTCTCAGTTTATAAAACTTATATAAATCTTAAAAAATTATAAAAATAATTACTTGGGTCGAATTGGTAAATATTTTATAATTAAACTCTATTATTATGTAATTCGAAAGTAAATTAAGAATAAATATAAAATAATATAAAATAATATAAAAAATATAAAAAATATTTTTTTTAAATATTTTTTCTGCAGGTTATTAGACTGATATAAACTTATAAAAATTATAAAAATAATTTTTTGGGTTTATTTAGTAATTATGTAGAATTAAACTTGTTTTGTGAATAGATTAAGGGTAAAAACAAAAATAAATACAAAAATATAATAAAAACATTTTCTTAAATTTTTCTACTAATCTATATGATTAACTAAGACTATAAAAATTATGTATATAATTTTTGGATATTTAATTAATTGTTTAGACATTTTTGGATAATGTTCGATTAATAAAACACTATTATTTTTGAAGTAATTTAGGCATTTATTTAAAGGTAATTATATTTAATATATATAAAACATACTAAGCTATAATAACTAAATATTAAATAATACTTAGGTTATATTATCACATATATAATTATTAAGTACATTAATAATTCGTTGTGTGTATACACCTATAACGTGAAGGTTATAATTAAAAGATAACGTGCACTTTATATGAAACTCACCGCTACTTGTGGCCTAGGGTGGTCCTTGTTGCCTTATGGGAATCGCTTGTGGATTTCGAATGCCATGACTTAGATTCTGGTCAAAAATCCTGGACGCCCGTTAACAACAGATCATTCGAGTGACTTGCATGATAGCAACGAAGTTTGGGCAAGATTGTACAACATCTTTGTGAAGAATTATAACCCGAACTTCTTTAAACTAGGAGCTTACTATAAGTGAAAGCTTTTCATAAATAGTAGGTTTCCAAAAATAGAAACTTTTGAGAAATTGGAACTTTTCTCGAAAACCGTCACTGTTAATATAATTGCTATATTAATAAACAAACTTTATGTCTGTTAGATATTAACTAATCAAAGATTATATCTCTAGGTTAAGATCTCCGATCACTTACTCCGTTCATTCTTCTTTGCGTGGAATAACTTACTTGCTACTAAGGTGAACTTCATAGCCCCACTTTTTACTGTTTCATAACTGTTTTACAACTTTTGGGGTGAGACACATGCTTGCTTTATAACTGTTTTACGCTTAGACACAAGTACTAAATTGTTAACTATGCTGTCATGCTTTGATTCATGCTAAATCCCTACTGTAATATCGTTAATTGCTATGTTTAAATGCAAACTTAAGTATTGTGAATAAATCTATTGAGAGTAACGTCTCTAACCATTTGACCGCTGGTCTTTGGTTACATAATAATGATTCCACGACACTGACATTACAAGGTGTCACGGGTTAAATTTTGTTTAGTAGCGATATTACAAACTGCAGCAACACTTTTAGATTGATATTTCTATATCAATCAACTTTAAACTAAATCTTGTGATCTATCATTATTATCAAAATCATTGTTTATGATAAACCTATGAACTCACCAACCTTTTGGTTGACACTTTTAAGCATGTTTTGTCTCAGGTACTTATATATTATGCTTCCGTTGTAGAACTTTGATGTACTTAGAAGTCAAGCCATGCACTGGGACCAGAGTTAACATCTGCGTCAATGTCGATTTTGACGGGGTGTTACAATAGGTGATGGACGGCGACGAAAGACTGAGGACACCCAGTGCTCTAAGCACCCTCAGTGTATTAGAACTTGCCAAGTCATTAAAATAACATCATTACAAACTCTATTTTATTAAATAGTATATATATCAAATCGTTCAGTGGAAAAAAGAATACATACACATTTCTACATTTCTGTTTTATCGATGATCGTTACGGTCTCATTTTGTAAAGATGATCATTTGTGACTAGTAACTAGATATAAGTCGGTTCTTTTGTTCTTTCAATTAAATTTTGATCACGTGAGCTATGAAGTTTGTAATGGATTAACGTAGTTACTACAACAATAACAATATATAATCTCGCAAATGCGAACTATGAGATAAGGAAGGTGTAACTCGTCATTCGTTCACCTTTAAAAAAGACATATTTCTATACTCCAACAACAACGAGCAGCCGGTCAGCGGAAATAGATGTCTCAATAAACCAACCAGAATATGAGTATGCAGGTTTTAAACAAAGAAAGTCATCCGAAAAACTCAAATCAACACTGAAAACTAACTAAGCTAGTGAAGATGACAAATGGGTATCAAATTCAAATCTAAGTGTTAATATTGTTCCATTGTATTAAAATTGACACATTATAATCTTCATCTTGTATTACAAAGAAGGAACAAATGTGATGCATCTTCATCCTCCTGTTAAAGTTCCAATTAAAGTTAACGTCTTTATTTGGCGATTAAAACTTGCACGGTTAGCTACTAAAGACAGATTGTTGGAAAGAAATATTTATTTAGAGGACCAATCATGTTGCCTATGTGAACAGGAGGATGAAGATGCATCACATTTGTTCCTTCTTTATAATCTTCATCTTGTAACCTCTCGTTGTAAGGAACAGGTTAGGAAGAAGCAACGACGAAGCTCAAAATTCAAGTTGTTGGAAACACTAACAAAATATAATAATATACTAATTTTTTAATAAAGAATGAATTGTTCAAAAAAAAAAAAAAAAAAAAAAAACAAAAAAAAGGACAAAATAACCTTACTATTGTATTTAGATTGATTGATGTTATAAGCTTAAATTAACGATCATGATAAAGCTTGCACTTTATACTACACGATTAATGTCCAATGGTGTCACGTACCCGATTTCCTTTTAAGTGATTTCGCCACGAGGAGGAGGCAGGCAAGAGGTGGATTGGGATAGATATAAACCCATCCTTTGTGGTGGGTTTGATGATAACTATGAACGAAAGAAGCTCATTTATGGTGTGTTTGTTTGTTAACTCGTTTCAACTCAGGACGTTTGTTTTTAATATCTGAAAACAAATGAAATTGAATCGTTTAACAATAGGTGTTGAATCATTCATAGTTAAATTACTATTTTATCCTTTCAGTTTATTCATTTCTATTAAGATTCTTCTTTAATCATATATTAAACACTTATCAATATATTTATATTTTTTAATCAAAATCTTTAAATATTAAAATCATTTATAATTTGGATCACTGAGTTATGTTATCGAGCAATTAATTGAATATTATCATATCACGCATCAACGATATACCAAGATTTTAATCTTTCAACCAAACATGACGGACACAACTACACAAGTCACAAAAAACATATGGAATGTAAAATTTATTTTTAATTACTATTACGTAGTATTATTTATCAGTTGAAAAGGAGTAAGAGTGAATTAATATATGTGGGTTTCCGCGTACGTGTGAGTTGGGATTCATCCGTCGCTATCCGCTTTAATTTTCTTGAGATTCCATGTTCCCCAATTTATCATCTATGTCCCCATGTTCATTTGTTTCAACATTATATTTTACTTTCATTAAAGGGTTTAATATCTGAGACTTAAAAAACATAAAAAGCTGAGACACTTTATAACATTTGCTCAAAATATGTACTCCCTCCGTCCCATATTTATTGTCACCAGACAAAAAATACACAATTTTAGAAAATCCCACTAACTTCATTTCTTCACCAATGAAATATCTTCTCTCTCCAGATCCACCAATGAAATATCTTCTTTCCTTTCTATTTATGGAAGTGGACAATTAATTTGGGACATTCCAAAATGGAATAATAGACAATAATATAGGTACGGAGGGAGTATTAACTTATTTTGCTACACATACAAAACTACGAGTGGGTTTGGGATCATTGGTGGTAGATTGTGAGAGCTTCCCCTCTTAAATTTAAGTACATAAGGTATACATAATATTTTTGATGGAGCGAAACAAATAACTTAGATATTAAAAACATGGCTTCCCAACTTTTAAAGTTAAGCATCTAACGTTTATACTTAATATATTTTTAATCATGCTTAACATATGTGTTTAATCACTAAAAAGGCTTCACATGTGTAGTATATTGCTTGTGCTTGGTATAATGACAAAATTATAGAGGTCCCTGTAGTATATCAAAAAATACAACTGGAGTTCAAAATTATATCTTTGACATGAGATGGTATACAATAGTTTGACGAGTGATTTAAAAAAAAAAAAAAAAAAAAAAAAAAAAAAAAAAAAAAATTGACGAGGAGTCCAATTCACTAACTATTGTCAGGAGATTTCATTAAGTTTCTCACATGAGGGTGGTCATTTTCTCACCTCCT
The DNA here is from genome assembly GCF_046630445.1 of Rutidosis leptorrhynchoides. Lineage (NCBI taxonomy): Eukaryota > Viridiplantae > Streptophyta > Magnoliopsida > Asterales > Asteraceae > Rutidosis > Rutidosis leptorrhynchoides. The sequence continues at coordinate 548,089,088 of NC_092334.1, forward strand.
TCCTTTGTTGTTCTTAGCAAACAAATTATAACTTATAACAAACAAATCAATTCGTGGTGTATATATTCGTGTTAGTATTAGGTGGGTGTGTAAGTTTGTCTTTCGAAAAAAAAACAAACAAATCAAAACTCAACATTCTAATATTCGGAATCAAACTCATGATTAATCCAAATTCAAAATTCTAATATTCCAAATCACGTCGAAAGTTAACATATTATTCGGGAGTAAAACGAGGCTAGATGAAATTCTTCATTGACTTTGATTCTATTTCACGACTTCTCGTCAACTTCAAGTACCACCAATTTTCCGATTTGTAGCAATGGCGATGATCATTAGGAAAAGAGATCTGAAATATATTTGAAACGAGATCAGTAAATGAGATCTAGAACGAGATCTCGTTAAGATCTGAAAACGTGTAACACTCCGTCAAAATCGCCATTAATGCGGATGTTAACTCTGGTCCCAGTGTTTGGCTTGACTTCTATGTAACAACAAAGTTCTACAACGGAATCAATAAATACCCGAGATAAAACATGCAAAGCGGATGAACATAAAGTGTGAGGCCCCAAAACGTTAAAATTAGACAGATGTTATGGTGTTGGACCACCCGTAAAACTTTTGCAAACCATAGTGACCCCCCAAGGTGATACAATTCTTTTGGACTCTACTTGTTGTATGTGTTTTCTTTTTGGCTATTTTGTATGGTTGCATCTTCCCACGCGCACATAACTCTTACAGGTACGTATGCCCGCACTATAGCGTTTTAATGAGTTTTTCTTGGCCGGAGGTCCTTTAGGAAGCAATCTCTTGGCTCTCGAGTAGAGGATGGGACGATCTTATCTAGTCGCGGGTTCTATACCCGTGGGTGGAGTAGTGACTTCCCTCTAATCTAGGGTTCGAGGAATGATTGTCTACACTCCACCTCCCCAATACCCTACACTCGTGGGATTGGGTATTGTTGTTGTTGTTGTTGTTGTTGTATCGAACAAACCACATGGACCTCCCATGCAATTTTGTCAATATGTAATCATCACTTTGTAAACTAACAATACTTCATGAACTAACAATGTATTTCGAACAAAATTAATTACAAAATAAAATAAATAATCTGAAGAACTTAATACAAATCATTAATCTTTACGCTTGTCCCTTGTTGAAACATGCCTAGCCACCTAGGTGTAATAGAGCGTTGATGTTGTGAAGTCATGTTATCAAATTTATACACAACAGAGCTATACGATTAATTACTAATCACAAAAATACATGCAAGAGAACTTGATTATGCAATAGTCTATTGTTATATAAATATAGATTCGAGACGTACCCGAAAACTAGTAGCGGAAGTGGATAGGATCATAGTTTATATCACCGGTCGAAGAAAAGCAATCACAAACGGAAAGCTTTCGAGATTCACAACCTAAGATTCCCTTATCTTGTTTGCCTCAAATATACACGAACAGGACAAGAACATTACCTTGTCAATTTCTCTCTACACTATTTGTGTTAGATCATCTTTTTAGTATACATGTACTTCCTTTATATAATGATTACATATAAACACTTAGCAAGTGAAAAGTCACCATTAATCCACATATTAATGGATGGTTAATTGTAATTAAACACTAGCATAAATGAGTACTTAATTCTAAATAAATACCGACATCATGGTATTAAGTACTACGGAAGTAAGTGGGCGGAATGGATCCAAGTTCCAACATCTCCCACTCGCACACAAACTGACTTGATATACTCATTATATCTCGAGAGAACAAACATGTAATTTGTAAACAGTTCATACTGGAAAAATAGGTCGTGCGACCAGCATACGTTGAGAGCACACATGCTATACATCTGTCAGGAATATATAGCGCCTCAAAAACAAAGTGACAAGAGTAGATTTAGTATGCAATATCCTAGATCATTAATCACATTACTAACTCACATGATCTCAGTTTTACTCATAAAACCATATTGTATTCCCAATTATCATTTATCACTAAGATTTGTCACCGAGACAAGATAATTGGTCGACCGGTGAATACAAAGTAATGTGAACTTCAAATGATCTTCCTTTATCTTAGAATCCTTTGGCCTTAACCCAACTTGCTTTTCTAAGAACGTCCTGCCAGATCGAATCACTCATGACCCTTAAGCAACGCCTTAAGATAGCAAACATCAAACTAAGCCTCAAGAGACAAGAAAAAGTCATAAGGATATTAATTGAGGTTACTAATACCTCAAGGGACTCACATAACATAGAAGTAGAGATCGTTTCTCCTATTTCCCTTGTTGGTCGTCTTGATCACATATGGTATGAATCACATGCTGCAACATTTCTCCTTTCCCAATGGAGGTATGTCTTTAAATCAATGTTGCAAAGATAATAGTTTAAACAAACTCAATGTTCAAACTCGAGTTCACTCATTTACTCATCAAAACACATCTTTCTCACAAGAACTCACATCGGGATATATAAGACAGATAATGTGAAACTTAAATAATTCACATATTGTTGTAAACGTTACAACTGTAGCATCATATATTTTAAGTTTGTGCTCAGTTGTCACTCAGACAATATACTTAAAATGCGTTACTTCTCCAGTGACTACTAAAGTGACAGAGCCGATCACCCATGTGAGTGGGCTGATCTTTAATCTGTCCGACATACTTTTCTCACAATAATACTTTGTATATAAGTTTTGACAAACACATTGTCATGGATATTAAACACTAAATATGTTGGGAAAATAAAACTCAATACAATCTCAAAATCTACGCAACCTCTAAAACGTGAAATGTCACATAAACATATCTCTCTAGGCATGAATTTCTCAAATGATTTGCAACCATTTCATTCGTAGATATGTACTACATATTTACTAAAACTCTTGCAACCATGTCTCTAAGTAATGTTGCATTTTATAACTATGTGCTTGACTTACAATAGACCTTGGAATCATGTTCATTAACTACAAAGTACTAACTATTTGAGTAAACTATTACTCAATTGATAACTTTGTTATAAACTCCAAGTTTCTCAAAATATTGGTTAAGCTACACAGCTTATTGAACCTTAGATGACATTAAAAATCAGCCCCCATTATAAATAAGGCTTCATATGACTAATACTTGTTACTCCATGAGATAAAAACCTAGTCAATATCTGTATAGCCTTTTGTTTGCAAATCATTTTTGTCAAAGCACAATAAGCTAACATTACTACTTAGATTCCTTAGTACCCTTTTCATGGCTTTTTAATTGCTTTCCATTCTAAATGGAAGTAATCAACTTTGTACATTTCAAAACGTACAAAGGATTTCCAAACTTATTCGCATAAACAACAAACTTCATTTGCTCATTTCATATTGGAGTCTAAGGACAAAAGGATATGCTCAATATTCACCATAAGATTATCAGTGAGATTATTTAACTCATTCAATGATCTTGTTAATATAAGCTCTTGTGAAAGAGATATTAACTTCCTTGAATAATCTCTTAAAATTCTAATTACATGAATACATGAAATTCTATCACAATAACATTCTTCTTATTGATTCAAGACACAAAAATATCATCAACGTATAATGATAAAATAAACATTTAGACCTATTAGTACATACGCATGATCCTTGTTGATCATAATGAAATCATTCAATATGATTACATTGTGAAAATACATATACCATTTTTCTCAAAGACTGTTTGATGCCATAGATTAATTCAAAGAATCTACAAACCATATGTTTGTGGCCATTGTTGAAGAAATCTACACATTGATTTCTTGCTACAGTTCTTCATTGAGAAGTTAAGACTATTTACAATGATATAATGTAATTCACAGTCTATTGTTTGTCATTATGGCTAGAATCAACCTAACTTGGTGAAATTATAACATGATACGTGGTTCTCACAAAGTAAACTTTTCTTGTTGGTTGTAGCCTTCTGCCACATGTTAACCTTGGTATCTTTAGGATACTCACTCCAATTCTTATTCCATTATTTTTGATCCATTTGTCTTTTAGATATCATGTTAGAGCATCTCTTATTCAATCTCATATCGAATAGGGTTTATAACGACAACTTCTTTGTCGTAATTGAGATTTCTTTGAAACTAATTCTTGGTATCTCATAAGCTCCCACTCAACTTAGAATTATTCTCATTCGCAATAGGTTGAGGAATTTTACATAGATAAAAAATTATCTGTCATTATTCCTCAAATTTTTCCCAATCGAATGAGATAATTATGTGGCATCAAATACAGACAAATCTTTATTTGCATCTCAATATATTAGGAACTCATTTCTAGAACGTTACATTTCAAGATTTAAATTTAGTCAACCTCCCACTGAGGAGTTCACCTATGAACACAATATCTTTTGATTGTCAACGTATTTAGTGAAAACAAATTTCACCCACTTGGACCCATTGTCCAGAAAATTATATACATTGCACAATCATAATATCTTATGACATTGTAATTGTGCTTACAATCTTTCCATAACTTATATGGTGTGGAAGCTACTAATTTTCAAGGACATTCAATTAGGTACGAATGTGGGATTTCACATTACCCCATCATCTCCCTAACCAATTCGAGGACTGTTTATTCCAACTTTCTAAAACATCGTTTTGCTTTGGGGTTATTGGAGTAAAGAAATGACGTTTGAATACCTTTAGCATCACATAGTGCTATGAACTAATCACAAGATATTCACATCCTCGATTGGACCTTTATACGAAGTATATGTTTTTAATAATTTTTCTCGTAAGTTAATTCTCAATAAAATTCACATAATTTGAAATTTAATCCAATGCTTTGGATTTTCAAGAGATCAACTAACACGGGGAAATTATTAACAATATGTCCTTTGTCTTTCTCTAACGTTCATAAGACCACATAATTCAAATGAGTCAAGTGCAATGGACCAAACAATTTAATTTACTTTCTACATGGGTTTTCATAGCCTTTTCCTTGACAATGCTTATAAGTGCACAATTTCATTTTATTACTATCTAGCCGGCACCAAATGCAGACTAAGCTAGAAGTATTGTTAGTCAAAATGACTAAACTAACATGTCATACTTACTTCATTCAAACATATTGAAGTTGTAAGTGAGGAAATGGAATTTTCTTTATTTATCACTTAGATAATGATGAAATCATTTAGAATAAAACCAATATTAAATGAGCTTGTTCTTGAAGAGAACCCAACCGCATTTCGTGAAATCAATAATGAAAACCAATATCACATAGATATTTGTTTTGATGAACACTCATGTAAGGATCTAAATTCGATCATCATCCAAGAATTACTTGTATAAACCATTCTTTACAACTCTATCTAAAAAGTTATTTCCCACATATATCCACTTTACTTAAAAAAGTGAAATTCATCAAAACTATACAAAGATTTCGTTATTGTTTAATAAATGGTTTCCCATGTGCAAACCTACAATCTACAGACGACGAGATGCAAACACAAAGTTTACCTACCATGGTAACCATATACAATCTAAAACGAAACTCGATGTTTTCATTATTAGTGGGGTGCAACGTCATATGCTCCAAACTTTGAGGTAAGAAAATAATTAAAGTTTGAACCAATGTTCATGCGTAAGACTTTGATCATCGTATATCAACCGCTGTTGACAGTGTATATTTAACAATAATTACTTGTTAAAGTCAAAGCATTACTCAACGTGAGTGATAATTTAATTTGTTTCAAGTGACGTACACTTCACACTCCCACTTAATTAGGGATTCATTTTCTTCCTCATATACATTTCTCAAATGCGGTAAGAGCATCTCGAGCCTTTTGCTCTTCCAAACACATTGGTTATTTATGCTCTATTATGAAATTGTTCACATTTAACTCATAATCTTAGTTAAGTAAAACAATAAAATTGTTGGATGTAAAAGCCATTATTGAACACAAAGTCCAACTAAACCAATGTTTATTGTGTAGACAATTATGCAAGACTAAATAATATCCACTCATATATACAAAACACTTTGTCTATAATCAAATTATGTTAAAATTGTAGTTCACAATAGGTCGTGAAGAAAAAGTTCACTATGTTCCCAATTATCGTCCACAAATCATATCATGAAACTACAACTAACATATTTAATCATACAAAGTTATCAGATTATAGCACATATTCTTCAAGAAATTTTACACTAAGTAATAATTCATATGCTAAATATTTCACAAAGAAATATAAAATAAATTTGGTCCCCGTATAAATTTTTCTTTGATTTTCTCTTTAATTTCTATAACAAATACATAATTATGACAACCAAGCATACATGAATCCATTTGAAAAAATAAACAAACTTATCACGATTTATTCGGTTATCAAATTGTGTAAATGTTTATTTACACAAACAAATGGTCAATATGTTCAGTATTTCACATAAAAATACCTTTAAAACGATTCAAGATATAATATTTACTTTCAAACAAAACAAAAAGTTGATCAAGATCATCACAAAAATAATTGATCATTAGCAAAGAAATTACAACTTTCTAACAAAAAGAAAGTACGGAGTTAAATTATTACAAAAAATAATTAACCAATAGGACGTTTATAATTTAAATAAAAGTACAAATTACAACCTTCAAACTGAATGAAAGTTTATTGTCATTATTACATATTTATTTAGATAACACATCCTTAACTCCTCAGAAACGAAATTAAATTCGAGCATATGAAAAGTTTTTGATCCTTGAGCGAGATTTCTTTTTCTCATAATTTCTATAACGCATATAGAAACAAACCAAATGATGTAACAATTTTCACATAGATAATTAATTTGATCAAAAACCATTATTTTAACTGTTAAAAGTTCGTTTAATAAATCATCGTTAATACACATTAGTTATATAAAAAATTACTATATGACTCTGTCTTACAAAACACAAGAGTCAAGAAAGTATGCACATTGTGTATTTATTTAGATTCATTATATATCATGAATTAATTAGAGTTACATAAACTCAGTATGATGTATTTATTTCAATTCATAATATAATCATTAATCAAATTCATTATAACAAATAATAAATTACATAGAGTATAAAATGTAGAGACCCGTCCTAATCCATCCGGACGAAGTCCACATCGATTATAAACAATTCACAACAGTTGATTACATCACGAGGTACTTGACCTCTATATGATACACTTTACAAACATTGCATTCATTTTTAAAAGACAAACTTTCATTTCATCGTAAGTTGACAGGCATGCATATCATTTCATAATATATCTAAACTATAATTGACTTGATAATATTCTTGATGAACTCAATGATCGAATGTAACTTCTTTTGAAATATGTCATAAATGACTCCAAATAATATCCCTAAGATGAGCAATTGCACAGCGGAAGATTTCTTTCGTACCTGAGAATAAACATGCTTTAAAGTGTCAACCAAAAGGTTAGAGAGTTCATTAGTTTATCATAAATATTCATTTCCATCATTTTAATAGACCACAAGATTTTCATTTCCATTTCTCATAAATATACGTCCCATGCATAGAGACAAAAATAATCATTCATATAGTGAGCACCTGGTAACCGATATTAACAAGATGCATATAGAATATCCCCATCATTCCAGGACACCCGTCGGACATGATAAAATCGAAGTACTAAAGCATTCCAAATTCCAGAATGGGGCTTGTTGGGCCCGATAGATCTATCTTTAGGATTCGCGTCAATTTGGGGGTCTGTTCCCAAATTCTTAGGCTACCAAGCTAAAAGGGGCATATTCGGCTTCGATCCATTCAACCATATAATGTAGTTTCAATTACTTGTGTCTATTTCGTAAAACAGTTATAAAAATAGAGCATGTATTCTCAGTCCCAAAAATATATATTGCAAAAGCATTTAAAAAGGGAGCAAATGAAACTCACCATATTGTATTTTGTAGTAAAAATACATATGACAACAATGAACAACTGTAGGGTTGGCCTCGGATTCACGAACCTATATTATTCATATTTATATTAAAACATATAATCTTAATCGAACAAATTTATATATATTATTATTAATGATGTAATTTTATATTAATAATTTATATGTTATTTTATCTATTTAGATAAATAATAACTTTAATATAGTTAAGTGTTATATTATATATCTTTTTATATAAGAAATCTTTTGTTTACATAATTTAGTTATAATAATACTAAAATAGGTATAATGATAAAAATGATAATTTTCTTAATAATAATAATGGTAATATTAATAATAGTTTTTAAAAAATATATATATACATATTTAAGGTAATGATACTTTTTAGTAATGATTATATTAACTTTTATTAATAACAGTACTCGTTAACAGTGTTGTAAAAGTCGGCCGACTCGGCTGACGCGTCGGCCGATGCGTCGTTTTTATGGGTTCACCGTCCCGTTTTTTCTGAAAACGACTCAAAAGACGGTCAGAACTAAAAGTTCGGTCAAAGTCTGTCAAAGACGGTCAAAAATGGTCAAAGTCAGTCAAATTTTCGACACGATGTTATATATTATAAAATTAGGGTTTGTTTTCATTTTTGGGCCACTCTTTTTTCTGCGTCCTTACTAATTATGTACTCGGTAACATTAATTGAGTTTGAAGTTTAATTGTTTTTAAATTCGAGTTCTCATTTAAGAAATTTATGGTACATAATCAACTATTTTATATATATATAAATATATATTTAAGAAATTATTAATAAAGTCAACGTTGGTCAACGATCGATGCGTCCCCGATGCGTCCCCCGACTCGGCCGACGCGTCCTTTTTAGGTCCCGACCGATGCGTCACCGACTCGCGACTTTTACAACCTTGCTCGTTAATGATAATTATTTTAATAAAAGTGATAATATTAATAATCATACTTCTATCAATATTAATAATTATAAAATGATACTAATACTAATCCTAAATGATAATAATAATAATAATAATAATACTTAATATTAATACTAGAAATGATGATAATATAAACTATATTGATGATACAAATTTTTAATAATCGTTTTATTAATAATATTGATAATAATTTCTAATACCATAACACTAATCAATAATAATAATAATAATAATGATACTCATACTTAATAATGGTAATAATAATAACATTTATAATACTAGTAATATTTCTAACAATAATAATTATGACAATAATAATGGCAATAATATTTATAAAAAAAAATAAGATTAAAGAGTATACCCTTTGGATCTTTTTCTAAAAAGAAATTCCCGAGACGGGGCTCGAACCCGAGACCTCTTGATTATCCCATACACTACTAAACCACTGAACCACTCGATACATTCTTCTTATGATTTGCGTGTTTTAATTTTTGTACTATATATGAATGGTTATCATTTCATCATTCTTATTCATCATCTAGCCCTCATCATCATCTAATCTTAGTACATCATCATCATCTCCACAAACCTTTATTATCATCGTTATCGTTATTCATCCTATCGTCATCATCATTGAATCATCATCATCATCATCATCATCATCGATCATAGCTCTAGTCATCATCTTTATCGTGTACGTACCTTCATTACCAATCTAAAGCATCAATTTCTTAATCTTAATTAACCATAATCATAAACGCAACATCCTATATATATATATATATATATATATATATATATATATATATATATATATATATATATATATATATATATATATATATATATATATATATATATATATATATATATCTCTTTATCATTGTGATTTTCTGGCTCTCGAAATCACTAATACCATAGTTACCTTCGGCCCAACACAAGTTGAATCTTGGCCCATGAAATCGATAGCCCTATTCTACTTGTGAAAGTCCATCAGCATGTTCGGTTAACCAAATAAGTTTGAGAGGAAGAAGATTTTGGTATAACAAAAAGGAACAAACACAAATTTGTGACTACAGCCTGTTATGTTTGTTTGCAAGTGGAATAATAGAATTCAAGGAAGAGAATAAAACGACCCCTATTTTGGAAACCAATTTTGGTCAAGCAAGTGGGGTTTAGTCAGAAAAGGAAATTATAAAGAAAGATAAGTGGGTAGTATTTGTGGGGTGGTTTGATATGTAGTTGTCTGCCAATAAAGAAAGTGTGTAGTAGCCACATCATATCCCATGTATCATCTCGTCAATCACCCTTTCTTGGGTATCATCTTTTTCATCTTCTTCTTTCTTTTAACCGAGACATATAACAGCAGTAGTAACAATTAGTTTTTCGATGTTTTAATAACAGAAAATAGAAAGATTGCTGTGTATGGTGATCGAAGTTGGTGGTGATCCCGCTGTTTACAGAAGTCAAAAGGAAAAAGATTGTGTTGGTGTTGGTTGGGTTACGGACCTCAGCAGGAAACAAAAAACGAAGGAGTTGCAGTTTGTGTGGGTTCTTTGATAATTATAAATGGATTTTGGTAACAATGGTTTAGACAAAGGTGGTGTTTTTGTTGGCAACATGAATATCGTGTAGTTGCAGTAGTAGCAACGAGGCTGCAAAAACAGATAGCTTGGAATGGTTTGTTTCACGATCAAGTTAGAGTGGTAGAGAAGAGATAGAGAGATTCAAAGTGGTGGAAGATGGCGGTTATGGTGGGTGATTTTGATGGTTTTGGTCGTGGTGATTTACGGACAAAAAAAATAATAGTAAACAATGGAATTATTAAGTGATCGATCTAAAGGAATTGGAATGGCTAAAATTTATTTCCTAATTGCTTGGTCATATAGAGAACGTGCCAACATGGGTCTCGGTTTCCAATTGCAGACGACAAAAAAAATATAAAAGAAGAAAATGATAGATGTGGATCTCTTAACAGATTTTTGGAGGTTATGTGTGGATTTAGACTTGATTCGTACAAATGGAAACATAAAGTGTCAATCACTACAGGATGTTAATCGATTTGATACAGTTTAAGGATTTCCAAATCTACATAATATTTAATTTTATGTAAATAATATTAATAATTATTAATCATAATTATATTAATGATAATTAAAATACTAATAGTAATAATAATAAGAAATGGTAAAAGTAATTTGAAAATGATAATAACAATATTATTAATGATACTTATAAAAATACTAATTATAATAACTTTAATATTATTAATGATAATAATAATAATTTATATTAATAATAATCTTTAATGAAATTGATAATAATAATATTTAATAATATTGCTAATATTAATCATATGGTTAAAATTACATTTTACTACTAGTGATAATAATAATGATATTAACAAATCAGATATAACAAATTTAGTATTATAACTTTACTGATATTGATATTAATATTAATAACGATTATGAATGTAATAATAATCATATAATAATTATAATTGAACTTGTAGTCACTTTTAATAATTTTATATTACAATTTATATAATATGCTATATGACTACATCTATTAAATATTTATTATTTATATATTTTATAAATACTTCAATATAGAAATCTTTTATATCTATAATTATGTAGATTTATAATAATATCATATATCTATTTATATATATTTATTTTAATAACAACTTAATTATTTTGTTTGTTATCTTACATTTTTAATTCTAATTGATGAACGTATACTTTTTAATTTAAAATTATTATATATACACTTATGTATATGTATATACATATTTACATCATTAATTACACATTGGTTCGTGAATCGTCGAGAATAGTCAAAGGGTAATTAAATACATGAACACACTTCAAAGTTTTTGAGATTTCAATATTACAGACTTTGCTTATCGTGTCGAAATCATATAATGATTAAGTTTAAATTTGGTTGGAAATTTCCGGGTCGTCATAGTACCTACCCGTTAAAGAAATTTCGTCCCGAAATTTGAGTAAGGTCGTCATGGTTAACCATAAAAATGTTTTCATGACGAATCTGAGTTGATAATTAGAGCTTTATCATTAATGAGTAATGTAGATAAAACGATTCGGTTACTCGAAGCGTATGGGTGAAGCTATCACAAAAGAGTGAAATGAGAAAATAAAGTTTCGTCGTAACTTTTGACTAGTCACGTTTGAATTTAGAAAATAAGGTGCGTCTTAACTTTTGACGTTGTCTTGGTTGAATTCCGGAATTCAAGAGATTTTAAGAAAATTTTCGAAACCTAAAAGATTTGATTCTTCGGCGAATAAGGGAATTAAGATCTCTATAATTAAATACGATGATCTGCCTCGATTACTCTGTCTGATATTTCCATTATAAATTTACCTTTTCCGTTCCATTTGTTTCCACCACTTCTATACCTTCTTTCTCAGTTCCTATATCCAAAAGATTATAATAATGCTTAATCCGGTTCTAATCCTTGTTCTTATTCTGACTATCGCAATGATCGTTCTTCTTTTCCAACTCCCATCGGAAGAATCTGTTTATTTCTACTATGCTCTAGGGATTATTGTATTTATAATCCTCCCGTGTCTTTATATTGCTATACGCACTGGTATCCACAGATTGTAATTTCGGTGTTGTTGTTGGGCTTTATATTTTCCCTTATATATCGGATCTCTTTGCCTTTTTATTATCCTCTCGACCTCTAGTAAAGCGAGCAACGGTCCAGAATTCATAGATATAAATTTCGAAATGAACATAGTTAATGTTCTAAGAAAGAAATGATAATAGCACGATCTTGATTCGTCAAATTACCAGAATATCCGGGAAAGATAGAACTATCAAGAAAATATGTTCTTGATATGTTTATATATTAGATAAAATGTAAGAGTCGTGTAACATGGCACATGATGACGTTATAATCTGTGAATCATCATGTCCCATTTAGAAACTCAGCATGACTTACTGTAATATAATCACGTTGATCAAGTGTCATTATATTATACTAACTCATGCTTCCGTTCCCAACATTACATCAATAACATTCATATTTTAAGCTCGAAAGTTTACAGAATATAGAAACTAACAGTTTCTATATGATGTAACACTGATAGCACGAAGAGATTAATGATTTCAGATAAGAATAGTTATGAAAATATCTTCAGAAATATGGAGGATATTTATAATGAAAGATACAATGATATCTTGGAATTTCTAATATCGGAGGATGGTGAAGAAAATTTATCCTCAAGAGTTTGGAGTCAGAAGCAAGGTATTCGCTAAAGATTTCATCAGAAACAGAATCATCAGGATTCTTAATGTACAAGTTTAGTCCTTGTGATTTGTTCAGAGACTCCTTCGTAGTTTGCTCAATCAGTTTTTCAGTTTCAAACTTTTTCTGAGCTTTGCCAACATACAATTCTTTATCATCAAACTTCTGATGATTAAGGTCGTTTACGGTTGTCTACAGTTTCTGCTGCTTCATTCAGCTTTTTCAACATTCAGAGTATTGATTTGTAGACTGAGTGCTTTTCAGAATTTCAGAATGAAAGATCATAATTCTAAGAGATATATGTTATACATATAACTGTTGATGTAGATATGCTGTGAGTTTTCAAAGTACTGATTGCTGATTCTCGGTTATTGGTATGGCAGTTCTCGTTACAAGATGCGGATGAGTATATGATTGGGTTTCAATGAATAAATATAATGATTTATCAAAGAGATTGTGACAACCCGGGAATTTTTGACCAAATTTAAACTTTATCTTTAAATGATTTAACGTTTCCGACACGATAAGCAAAGTCTGTAAAATCGAATCTCAAAATTTTTGAACTATTCAAGTACCCTTCGGTTGTTCTCAACGATTCGCGAACCATTATATGTAAATAGATACATATATATACTATAACTTGAAAACGTAACAAAGTTTTAATTGTTTAATACCGTACATTAAACTTATTGGTTTAAATATTTATTTGAATATATATGATAAGTTGGAATATTAATTGTATGAATAAATTGAGACATATATTTAAAACGTGTTTATGAATGTTGAAAATATATATTAACTAGGTCATAAAACGATTTGTTATTATATATATATATATCAACAAATAGCGAGGCAATGATTTATAGAAGTAAATGACCAAAATACTCGAAAGTTTATGATATACTTTGAGTGGTATAGTTTAGGGATAATTTAAGGCTATATTTTGACAAAGGTACGAGTCACAAAATGTAAAATACAAGTTTTCTCAGCGTACGAAAGGACATTTGAAAAATAAAAACCGGGACATAAGTCGAGTGATGACGTACGACTTATCAGAAAAAAATTACAAGTCAACTATGCATGTGAATTTAATATAATATATAATTAATTATATAAATTAAATATATTATATATATAATATAAAATTATGTCGACAAACAAGAAGTTAAAAATTTGTGAGCTGTCCCATGGTGCCATGCGATCACATGGCCTTGAAGCACAAATTCCATGCGATCGCATGGGGTACTTTTTCAGAAAAGGTTCTATAAATTGCGCGATTTTTGACTCAGCTGAATCTATCTCTCTTTCTCTAGTATTATTACTCCGTAATATTTATTTAATTTATTATTATTATTATTATTATTATTATTATTATTATTATTATTATTATTATTATTATTATTATTATTATTATTATTATTTATATTATTAAGATTAATATTATTATTAATCTTATTATTATTAGTATTATTAATTATGTATTATACATAAAATACTACGACGAGGTCATGAGTGGGTTACTTTCAAAATGGGTTTTCAAGCGGGATAGAGCTAAGGAAATTATGGGTAATGTTCGGGGGTATATTTATGAATCAAACCTAGTGTTTATCTTCTCCGTTACGTCTACGTACTTTTCTGAAATATTGAATCACAATATTGATACGTAAGCATTTATATTTTATCTTTTATATACTAATAGTGTATCCATGTCTAGTGCTCGAGTATATATATTTATACAAGCTTGTATGCTAAATTTCATCGTTAAACAGTTTATGATGAATAACGAATTAAATACATATATTACTAGTAAAAGGTATATGATATGCATGTTTTTGGAAAGCTGGCAAAAAATCAATAACTTTTCATTTAGAAATCACGTAATTTCGATGAACGAATCAAAAGATATGGTCAACTGAATTATGATTAACGTTAATTGAAATTGCTTTTGAATCTGCAATTAAAATTTAAACAACTTGTTTACGAGATTGATAAAATGAATTTTTGAAATGACTTTGGATAACTTTTGTATGTCGATCTCGAGCATTAGGATTGTGATACACTATAACCAGACCTAGCTTGATAGACATTTATTGACCAACATATGTTCTTTAGGTTGAGATCTACGGTTATTTGGTAATCTGAGTTTCAGTCACATTTTGGTGAACGACTTTATATGCTGCTAAGGTGAGTTTCATTTGCTCCCTTTTTAATTGCTTTTGCAATCTATATTTTTGGGCTGAGAATACATGCACTTTATTTTAAACGCAATGGATACAAGTACATACTAAATTCTACACTGAGTTTGAACTGAAAATCCCTTAGCTTTGGTAACTGTTAACTGCCAGTTATAAGAACTGGTGGGCGCGAGTAGTAGTATATGGATCCATAGGGCTTGATATCCCCGTCCGAGCTAGAGCACTAGCCTTTTAACGGACGTATGCTATTTGAGAAGCGTACACGTTGGTTTGCATGTATTATTAAGATGATTATACAAAGGGTGTAAATTATATATACGTTAAGTTTAGTTACCAGGGTGCTCAATTTTATAGAATATTTTGATAAATGTTTCTGGATGAAACAACTGAAATCTTGTGATCCACCTTTATATACAGATTATGCAAAATATTAAAACTATGAACTCACCAACCTTTGTGTTGACACTTGTTAGCATGTTTATTCTCAGGTTCCCTAGAAGTCTTCCGCTGTTTGCTTATATGTTAGACAAGCTTTGTGCATCGAGTCTTACATGGCATATTTTTCAAGGAAACGTTGCATTCACCAAATCATCACCATGTATCTTATTTTGACTGCATTGTCAACGGAAGTACTATTGTAAACTATTATTTACGGTGATTGTCTATATGTAGAAATCATCAGATGTCGAAAACCTTTGATTTAAATATTCATTTATGGTGTGCCTTTTCAAAAGAATGCAATGTTTACAAAACATAACATATAGAGGTTAAATACCTCGCAATGAAATCGATGAATGACGTGTTCGTCCATATGGATTTGGAGCGATCGTCAAAGTTGGTATCAGAGCGTTGGTCCTAGTGAACCAGGTCTTACATGAGTGTGTCTAACTGATAGTTGTTAGGATACATTAGTAAGTCTGGACTTCGACTGTGTCTGCATGTCAAAAGTTTTGCTTATCATTTCTTGTCAGAAATTACCTGTCTATCATCTTAAGTCTAAACGCGTCTTATTGCATTGATTGCATAAATAGTGTATAGACAAAATTCATATCTTAGCGTATCTGTTACTATAAACTTTTCCTGACATCTTTCGAAAATTTCTCCGTGATTTATGGAATTTGGTATTATATATACATATGTAAATTATGTATTGAAGAATACCGAACTAAATTCTATAATCTAATTCATATCAAAAATCATCTCCCTAATTATATAAGATGGATCCCGTATCTAGTTCAAATTCCTTAAACTCCGACAGCTATTCCGATATGGATATTCACCTGAATTTCGAAGACAGTGTAACATGAATGGATCAACCAATCAGCCATCACCTATTTTGGATGAATTGGGGATGGGTTCGTAGCCTACTTAATTATTGGAGACAAGAAGAAGGCGATCCCTTCCATCCACCACATTGCCCTCTTGGCGAAGAACCTAAAGCACTTACCGGCGAACCTGTTCGTAATACCATTTTCTCTCTCATCTCCAGAATATCTCGTCATGATCATATACTCTCTCAAATTCTGGATCTTATTCATCCGCTCGTCCGAACCGCCAATCATCCCGGTGTAGTAGAAGAAGTCAACGAGCTTCGCGCTCGGGTAGTGGCTTTGGAGAATATGGTGCAAAGGTTACAAGCACCAGCAGAATCACCAGCATCAACAGTACCACCGACAACAACACCAACAGTACCATTACCACCACCAACAACATCTGCACCGCAAGCCTCAACATCACAATATGTACCTTTAACATCAACGTCATACGCATCGTAGTTACCAAGAAATACCAGCAACAATAACCGATGAAGTATTAATTCATTTCCCCTGAAGAAATTTTATGTATATTTAATATATATGAATTTTGAAATCAAAATAAATCTTTTCGTACTAAGATATTACGTGTGAATCTTAACTGGTAGGTACTACTCGGTTAGTTCATATTACTAATATGCAATGATGTACATCCTTCCTTAACAACTTAACCATTGTTAACTACAATCTCTGTTTCAACTTAATGAATTCCATTTCATAATAAACCAAGTGTATTATTCAATTACATAATTGATTTTACATTTTCATTTTCGATGTACTCGAAACTTTCCAGAAAACATCATCTGTGCCTTGTAAGGTTCACAAAGATTCCACAAGCATCAACATCCTTCACCGAGAAATAAGAATAAATAATGAAGTATCGATTACATTAGCGAAATACTCTGCAAAGATTATGTAATCTTTAATGTTTTAGAGTTTAATCATTTCTAAGTCAAGCCGAAAATCAAATGAGCTTAATATGATATTAACTCATTAAATCTATATTAGATCTGAAGAAAATATACATACATATATTTTCATAAATACGGTAATAAAAATTCTTTTATACAAAGTATTAATTGTGAAATCTTTAACGGGTAGGTACTACTCGAGAAATATTTAAGTTCACAATTAATATGTTACACTGTACATTCTTCAATTTTGATTCAAAAATCATTAACTATACTCACTATCTTCACAATGATAC
Source organism: Rutidosis leptorrhynchoides (assembly GCF_046630445.1). Classification (NCBI taxonomy): domain Eukaryota; kingdom Viridiplantae; phylum Streptophyta; class Magnoliopsida; order Asterales; family Asteraceae; genus Rutidosis; species Rutidosis leptorrhynchoides. The sequence continues at coordinate 548,106,947 of NC_092334.1, forward strand.
ACAATCATTTCATACAAATTCAATCACATATTCTGATATCGACGTATTAGAATCCAAGCCATAACTCTGAACCGGTGACATCATTCTTAGATCTCTACATCTTTCAAAGCTATACTTTAACTTTAAAACTGTAAAAGATCCTTTAGCATTGTTATTACCGAAAATAATCTTGCAATCCCTGTTCAAAGTATCCAGTTTTACCACACTTCCAACCAGTCAACTTCGACTTTTCAGATTAGCCTTATTATAACCTTGATATATACGTTTTTGTTACTGGGGAACCTTTCATGTTCCACCACATTAGCAGTAAATTTACCAACAACTTCATTGATCTTTGACCTTCCGAAAAATCCTTATACTCATTGAAACCGTATCATGTACTCATCCACATCTTGTAACGGCAATTGACATACCAACTATCGGGAATTAGCAATCAGTATTTTGAAATCTTGTAGCACGTCTACGCCAACAGTTATATGTGTACATATAACGTCTACCTCCTGGACTTACATACTTCGAATGTGAAGTTTTCGAAAAACACCCCAAACTACGAAACTAGTTCTCCGAATTTTGGAAAAATGTTGATGAAGCAGCAAAAACTGTAAACAACCTTAATAGTCAAAAGTTTGATGATAAAGAATAGTATGGTGGTAAAGCTGAGAAAAAGAGAAGGTTTGGAACTGGAAAACGGATTGAGCAGACCATGAAGGAGGGTGTGGACAAATCACAAAGACGAAATCTACCTTCAAAGAATCCAAATGATTCAGTGTCTGCTGAAACCATTAGTAAGAACCTTACTTCTTATTCTAAACCTTCACGAACAGATTTTCCGCATCATCCTCTGATATTAGAAATTCTAAGATATCATCGTATCTTCCATTATAAATATCCTCCATATTTCTGAAGATATTTTCATAACTATTCTTATCTGAAATCATTTATCTCTTCACGCTATCTTTGTTACATCATAAAAGAAACTATTTTAGTTTCTAAAATCTGAAAAATTCGAAAAATGGATGTTTTGAAGTAATGTTGGGAACTGAATCATGAATTAGTATAATATAATGACACTTGATCAACTTGATTATATTACAGTAAGTTATGCTGAGTTTCTAATGGAATGTGATAAAGGTTCACAATCATACCCTCATCATGAACCATGTTACATAACTCTTTCATTCTATTTAACCTCTAAACATATCAAGAAAATATTTTTCTTGATGATTCGGTCTTTTTCGGATATTCTGGTAATTTAACAAGTCAGATTGTGCCATTACCGTTTATTTCTTAGAACATTAACTACGTTCATTTCAAAATTCATGCCTACGAATTTTGGACTATTATTCGCTTGACTTAAAGTCGGGAAGAGAAAACGAAATCATGAAGCTCCGAAATATAATGGAAAATATAAAGCCCAAAAACAATCCCAAAATTAAAAACCGTGTATATCGATGCGTATAGCAATATAAAGACACGGGAGAATGAAAAATACTATAACCCCAAGGTAATAGTTGAAGAAAATAACCTCCTCTGGTGGTAGATGAAAAAGAAGAATGAAGGATACGATAGCCAAGAAAATATCAAGAATCAGAACTGAATTAAGCAATTTCACAATCTATTAAGAAATATGAAATAAGAAAGAAGATTATAGGAGTGGTAAAAATAAAAGAAACGGGAGAGGTCAATTTATAGCAAAATATCAGACATAGCAATCGAGGCAGATTACGCATTTAATCAAAGAAAATCCTAATTTCCTTAAATTCCGAAGAATCAAATCTTATTTAAATTATGAAGATTTTCTATTCCTTAAATTCCAGAAATCAATCGTTACTACATCAAAAGATAAGACGAATCTCTATTCTCCATTTCACTCTATTACGATAACTTCTCTCATACGCTTCGAGTAATCGGATTGTTTTATCCGTATTATTCAATGGTGAAAAAAAAATTCTATTTACCAACTCATATTCGTCATGAAAATATTTTTATTTCTAGCCATGACGACCTCACTCAAATTTCGGGAAGAAATTTCTTTAACGGGTAGGTACTGTGACAACTCTGAAATTTTTGACCAAATTTAAACTTTATCTTTAAATGATTTAACGTTTCCGACACGATAAGCAAAGTCTGTAAAACCGAATCTCAAAATTTTTGAACTATTCAAGTACCCTTCGGTTGTTCTCAACGATTCGCGAACCATTATATGTAAATAGATACATATATATACTATAACTTGAAAACGTAACAAAGTTTTAATTGTTTAATACCGTACATTAAACTTATTGGTTTAAATATTTATTTGAATATATATGATAAGTTGAAATATTAATTGTATGAATAACTTGCGACATATATTTAAAACGTGTTTATGAATGTTGAAAATATATATTAACTTGGTCATAAAACGATTTGTTATTATATATATATCAACAAATAGCGAGGCAATGATTTATAGAAGTAAATGACCAAAATACTCGAAAGTTTATGATATACTTTGAGTGGTATAGTTTAGGGATAATTTAAGGCTATATTTTGACAAAGGTACGAGTCACAAAACGTAAAATACAAGTTTTTTCAGCGTACGAAAGGACATTTGAAAAACCGGAACTGGGACATAAGTCGAGTGATGACGTACGACTTATCAGGAAAAAAAAATTACAAGTCAACTATGCATGTGAATTTAATATAATATATAATTAATTATATAAATTAAATATATTATATATATAATATAAAATTATGTCGACAAACAAGAAGTTAAAAATTTGTGAGCTGTCCCACGGTGCCATGAGATCGCATGGCCTTGAAGCACAAATCTCATGCGATCGCATAGGGTACTTTTTCAGAAAAGGTTCTATAAATTGCGCGATTTTTGGCTCAGCTGAATCTATCTCTCTTTCTCTAGTATTATTACTCCGTAATATTTATTTAATTTATTATTATTATTATTATTATTATTATTATTATTATTATTATTATTATTATTATTATTATTATTATTATTATTATTATTATTATTATTATTATTATTATTATTTATATTATTAAGATTAATATTATTATTAATCTTATTATTATTAGTATTATTAATTATGTATTATACATAAAATACTACGACGAGGTCATGAGTGGGTTACTTTTAAAATGGGTTTTCAAGCGGGATAGAGCTAAGGAAATTATAGGTAATGTTCGGGGGTATATTTATGAATCAAACCTAGTGTTTATCATCTCCGTTACGTCTACGTACTTTTCTGAAATATTGAATCACAATATTGATACGTAAGCATTTATATTTTATCTTTTATATACTAATAGTGTATCCATATCTAGTGCTCGAGTATATATATTTATACAAGCTTGTATGCTAAATTTTGTCGTTAAATAGTTTATGATGAATCACGAATTAAATACATATATTACTGGTAAAAGGTATATGATATGCATGTTTTTGGAAAGCTGGCGAAAAATCAATAACTTTTCATTTAGAAATCACGTAATTTCGATGAACGAATCAAAATATATGGTCAATTGAATTATGATTAACGTTAATTGAAATTGCTTTTGAATCTGCAATTAAAATTTAAACAACTTGTTTACGAGATTGATAAAATGAATTTTTGAAACGACTTTGGATAACTTTTGTATGTCGATCTCGAGCATTAGGATTGTGATACACTATGACCAGACCTAGCTTGATAGACATTTATTGACCAACATATGTTCTTTAGGTTGAGATCTACGGTTATTTGGTAATCCGATTTCAGTCACATTTTGGTGAACGACTTTATATGCTGCTAAGGTGAGTTTCATTTGCTCCCTTTTTAATTGCTTTTGCAATCTATATTTTTGGGCTGAGAATACATGCACTTTATTTTAAACGCAATGGATACAAGTACATACTAAATTCTACACTGAGTTTGAACTGAAAATCCCTTAGCTTTGGTAACTGTTAACTGCCAGTTATAAGAACTGGTGGGCGCGAGTAGTAGTATATGGATCCATAGGGCTTGATATCCCCGTTCGAGCTAGAGCACTAGCCTTTTAACGGACGTATGCTATTTGAGAAGCGTACACGTTGGTTTGCATGTATTATTAAGATGATTATACAAAGGGTACAAATTATATATACGTTAATTTTAGTTACCAGGGTGCTCAATTTTGTAGAATATTTTGATAAACGTTTCTGGATGAAACAACTGAAATCTTGTGATCCACCTTTATATACAGATTATGCAAAATATTAAACTATGAACTCACCAACCTTTGTATTGACACTTGTTAGCATGTTTATTCTCAGGTTCTCTAGAAGTCTTCCGCTGTTTGCTTATATGTTAGACAAGCTTTGTGCATCGAGTCTTACATGGCATATTTTTCAAGGAAACGTTGCATTCACCAAATCATCACCATGTATCTTATTTTGACTGCATTGTCAATGGAAGTACTATTGTAAACTATTATTTACGGTGATTGTCTATATGTAGAAATCATCAGATGTCGAAAACCTTTGATTTAAATATTCATTTATGGTGTGCCTTTTCAAAAGAATGCAATGTTTACAAAACATAACATATAGAGGTCAAATACCTCGCAATGAAATCGATGAATGACGTGTTCGTCCATATGGATTTGGAGCGATCGTCACAGAGATTTAAGCCAAGAAGCAACGAGGTTGCTGGTACGTCTGCTGGTAATATGGTGGAATATAAAAGGTTCCCTGGTAGCAATAAAAGAGCACGCATACATATCAAGGTTATAATAAGGTTGTTTTAAACGAAAAGTCGAAGTTGAGTTGCTGGAGCTGTGACAAAATTTGCTACTTTGAAAGGGATTACCATTATATTATGGGTAATAATAACACTAAGGAATTAGCACAGCTATGTTTTAAACGTTTACTCAGGTTCTTAGTGTTTTCAGGTGCATAACTATATGTATCAATCTTTTCTTCCGTAGATGAAGTGCGGTTGGTTCATCCTCTCAATTGATATGTTTTCAAAAATCATGAAAGGTTTGATCGCAGATTGTATTCGTCGAGATACAAATGAGGTTTAAGATGAAATCAAGTGGCAAACTTGAAGAATTGTTTAGTTTCATATGTTATAATCAATATTTTAATTCAATTTGATTGTCCAATGTTCTTAGTCCACAGTCGATAGTCCACAGTAATAGTCCAATAATTCATATATAGTTTAATATATAATATTCGAATTAATTAATACATATCGTGACCCGTGTACATGTCTCAGACTCGATCACAACTCAAACTATATATATTATTGTAGAATCAACCTCAACCTTGTATAGCTAACTCAGCATTACTGCATATAGAGTGTCTATGGTTATTCCTAATAATATATATATAGATGCGTCGATATGAAATGTCAAAACCTTGTATACGTGTCCCGATATTTAAAGTGCATAAAATAAATAGCAGAAATTAAATGACGATAAATAAAATTGCGAGAATTAAAATTGCGATAAATAAAGTGTGATAAATAAATTGCGATAAATAAATTGTGATAAATAAAAGGTAATACGGAATTAACAGTTAGCTAGGAACAGTTAGCTAGGATTTTGTTAGCGTGGATTCTTAACAAAATTTCTCATAGTTAATTTGTTTGTTTCTAACAAATTTTATTTTGTCCAATGTTTTCTTCATTATGCCACTTGTTGGATTCTGATAGGTCAAAATCCAAATATGAAATTGAATGAAAATGGTTATTCCGTGGTGAACAGATTCGTATATTTGTAGATGTAGGTATGATAGTAAATGACTGTTGAATTAGATTTGAAAGAATGTACAGTGTACTTATTAATGTGAAATCTAAATATTCCTCGGGTATTACCTACCCGTTAAAATATTTTCACCATTAACAGTTTGTACAAAAGAAATTTTTTTTTAAATTACAATCCTTATGAAAACATATATACATATATATTTTCTTCAGATGTAATCATGGATTTAATGAGTAAATATAGTATTAAACTCATATGATTTACCGTTAGATCTAGAATACATAATCTTTAAAACATTAGAGATTACATAATCATCATGAAGAACAAAGATAATTAATGTAGAACGTCATGTAGAACGATGATTATACTTCGAGGTATAGGATGAGATGTTGAGGTATGGATTGTTGATGGTACTGGTGCTGTTATTGATGGTACTGTTGGTGTTGGTGATGTTGTTGAAGTTGGTAAATTTTGCACCATATTCTCCAAATTGATTACTCGAGCACGAAGTTCGTTGACTTCTTCTATTATTCCAGGATGATTGTCGGTTGGAACGAGCAGTTGAATAAGGTTTAGAATTCGAGATAGTATATAATCGTGACGAGATACTCTGGAAATGAGAGAGAAAATGGTGTCTCGAACAGGTTCGCCGGTAAGCGCTTCAGGTTCATTGTCAAGAGGTGAATTCGATTGGTGGAAGGAATCGCCTTCTTCGCGTCACCATTGATTAGTCGACTACGAACCCATCAGATGAATTTGGGGATGGTTTATTGATTGATTCATTCTGGTGACGCTGCTTTCGGAGCTTAGGTGAACATCCATGTCGGAATAGCTGTCGGAATAACTATCGGAATAGCTATCGGAATCTGAGGACTCGAACTGGTTGGGAGATTCATCTCGTACGATCAAATGATGGATTTTCGATAAGAAATAGATTATAGGATGTAGATTAGTATCCTGCAACACATAATTTACATATGCATATATAATACTAAAATCCCATAAGCTACGGAGGAATCTATGGAAGCTGTCAGGCAAAGGTAACAATAACAGATACGCTAAGATATGAATTTATCTATACACTGTCTATGCAATAGAGGCAGTAAGACGTGTCTAGACTTTAAGGATGATAAGCAAATAATTTTCGACACTAAATGATAAGCAAAACTTTTGACATGTAGACACGGTCGAAGTCCAGACTCACTAATGCATCCTAACGACTATCAGTTAGACATACTAATGCAAGACCTGGTTCGCTAAGACCATGGCTCTGATACCAACTGTAGATACCCGTCCTAATCCATCCGGACGAAGTCCACATCGATTATAAATGATTCACAACAGTTGATTACATCGCGATGTACTTGACCTCTATATGATACACTTTACAAACATTGCATTCGTTTTTAAAAGACAAACTTTCATTTCATCGTAAGTTGACAGGCATGCATATCATTTCATAATATATCTAAACTATAATTGACTTCATAATATTCTTGATGAACTCAATGACTCGAATGCAACGTCTTTTGAAATATGTCATAAATGACTCCAAATAATATCCCTAAGATGAGCAATTGCGCAGCGGAAGATTTCTTTCGTACCTGAGAATAAACATGCTTTAAAGTGTCAACCAAAAGGTTGGTGAGTTCATTAGTTTATCATAAACATTCATTTCCATCATTTTAATAGACCACAAGATTTTTATTTCCATTTCTCATAAATATACGTCCCATGCATAGAGACAAAAATAATCATTCATATGGTGAACACCTGGTAACCGACATTAACAAGATGCATATAGAATATCCCCATCATTCCGGGACACCCGTCGGACATGATAAAATCGAAGTACTAAAGCATTCCAAATTCTAGAATGGGGCTTGTTGGGCCCGATAGATCTATCTTTAAGATTCGCGTTAATTTGAGGGTCTGTTCCCAAATTCTTAGGCTACCATGCTAAAAGGGGCATATTCGGCTTCGATCCATTCAACCATATAATGTAGTTTCAATTACTTGTGTCTATTTCGTAAAATAGTTATAAAAATAGCGCATGTATTCTCAGCCCAAAAATATATATTGCAAAAGCATTTAAAAAGGGAGCAAATGAAACTCACCATATTGTATTTTGTAGTAAAAATACATATGAAAACAATGAACAACTGTAGGGTTGGCCTCGGATTCACGAACCTATATTATTCATATTTATATTAAAACATATAATCTTAATCGAACAAATTTATATATATTATTATTAATGATGTAATTTTATATTAATAAATTATATGTTATTTTATCTATTTAGATAAATAATAACTTTAATATAGTTAAGTGTTATTTTATATATCTTTTTATATAAGAAATCTTTTGTTTACATTATTTAGTTATAATAATACTAAAATAGGTATAATGATAAAAATGATAATTTTCTTAATAATAATAATGGTAATATTAATAATAGTTTTTTTTAAAAAAATATATACGTATTTAAGGTAATGATACTTTTTAGTAATGATTATATTAACTTTTATTAATAACAGTACTCGTTAATGATAATTATTTTAATAAAAGTGATAATATTAATAATCATACTTATGTCAATATTAATAATTATAAAATGATACTAATACTAATCCTAAATGATAATAATAATAATAATAATACTTAATATTAATACTAGAAATGATGATAATATAAACTATATTGATGATACAAATTTTTAATAATCGTTTTATTAATAATATTGATAATAATTTCTAATACCATAACACTAATCAATAATAATAATAATAATAATAATAATGATACTCATACTTAATAATGGTAATAATAATAACATTTATAATACTAGTAATATTTCTAATAATAATAATTATGACAATAATAATGGCAATAATATTTATAAAAAAAAAATAAGATTAAAGAGTATACCCTTTGGATCTTTTTCTAAAAAGAAATGCCCGAGATGGGGCTCGAACCCGAGACCTCTTGATTATCCCATACACTACTAAACCACTGAACCACTCGATACATTCTTCTTATGATTTGCGTGTTTTAATTTTTGTACTATATATGAATGGTTATCATTTCATCATTCTTATTCATCATCTAGCCCTCATCATCATCTAATCTTAGTACATCATCATCATCTCCACAAACCTTTATTATCATCGTTATCGTTATTCATCCTATCGTTATCATCATTGAATCATCATCATCATCATCATCATCATCGATCATAGCTCTAGTCATCATCTTTATCGTGTACGTACCATCATTACCAATCTAAAGCATCAATTTCTTAATCTTAATTAACCATAATCATAAACGCAACATCCTATATATATCTCTTTATCATTGTGATTTTCTGGCTCTCGAAATCACTAATACCATAGTTACCTTCGGCCCAACACGAGTTGAATCTTGGCCCATGAAATCGATAGCCCTATTCTACTTGTGAAAGTCCATCAACCCGTTCGGTTAACCAAATAAGTTTGAGAGGAAGAAGATTTTAGCATAACAAAAAGGAACAAACACAAATTTGTGACTACAGCCTGTTATGTTTGTTTGCAAGTGGAATAATAGAATTCAAGGAAGAGAATAAAACGTCCCCTATTTTGGAAACCACTTTTGGTCAAGCAAGTGGGGTTTAGTCAGAAAAGGAAATTATAAAGAAAGATAAGTGGGTAGTATTTGTGGGGTGGTTTGATATGTAGTTGTCTGCCAATAAAGAAAGTGTGTAGTAGCCACATCTTATCCCATGTATCATCTCGTCAATCACCCTTTCTTTGGGTATCATCTTTTTCATATTCTTCTTTCTTTTAACCGAGAAACAGACCTCAGCAGGAAACAGAAAATGAAGGAGTTGCAGTTTGTGTGGGTTCTTTGATAATTATTTAATGGGTTTGGGTAACAATGGTTTAAACAAAGGTGGTGTTTTTGTTGGCAACATGAATATCCTGTAGTTGCAGTAGTAGCAACGAGACTGCAAAAACAGATAGCTTGGAATGGTTTGTTTCACGATCAAGTTAGAGTGGTAGAGAAGAGATAGAGAGATTCAAAGTGGTGGAAGATGGCGGTTATGGTGGGTGATTTTGATGGTTTTGGTCGTGGTGGTTTACGGACAAAAAAAATAATAGTAAACAATGGAATTATTAAGTGATCGATCTAAAGGGATTGGAATGGCTAAAATTTATTTCCTAATTGCTTGGTCATATAGAGAACGTGCCAACATGGGTCTCGGTTTCCAATTACAGACGACAAAAAAAATATAAAAGAAGAAAATGATAGATGTGGATCTCTTAACAGATTTTTGGAGGTTATGTGTGGATTTAGTCTTGATTCGTACAAATGGAAACATAAAGTGTCAATCACTACAGGATGTTAATCGATTTGATACAGTTTAAGGATTTCCAAATCTACACAATATATAATTTTATGTAAATAATATTAATAATTATTAATCATAATTATATTAATGATAATTAAAATACTAATAGTAATAATAATAAGAAATGGTAAAAGTAATTTGAAAATGATAATAACAATATTATTAATGATACTTATAACAATACTAATTATAATAACTTTAATATTATTAATGATAATAATAATAATTTATATTAATAATAATCTTTAATGAAATTGATAATAATAATATTTAATAATATTGCTAATATTAATCATATGGTTAAAATTACATTTTACTACTAGTGATAATAATAATGATATTAACAAATCAGATATAACAAATTTAGTATTATAACTTTACTGATATTGATATTAATATTAATAACGATTATGAATGTAATAATAATCATATAATAATTATAATTGAACTTGTAGTCACTTTTAATAATTTTATATTACAATTTATATAATATGCTATATGACTACATCTATTGAATATTTATTATTTATATATTTCATAAATACTTCAATATAGAAATCTTTTATATCTATAATTATGTAGATTTATAATAATATCATATATCTATTTATATATATTTATTTTAATAACAACTTAATTATTTTGTTTGTTATCTTACATTTTTAATTCTAATTGATGAACGTATAGTTTTTAATTTAGAATTATTATATATACACTTATGTATATGTATATACATATTTACATCATTAGTTACACATTGGTTCGTGAATCGTCGAGAATAGTCAAAGGGTAATTAAATACATGAACACACTTCAAAGTTTTTGAGATTTCAATATTACAGACTTTGCTTATCGTGTTGAAATCATATAAAGATTAAGTTTAAATTTGGTTGGAAATTTCCGAGTCGTCACATAAAACTCTTTAAAGTTGTATTAAAATTCATAATGAAACATATATTAATTATAACTAATACAAAAACATGAAAAACGTATTTTATGGAAAATCAAACTATTTTTATAATTATTTTCTCATGCATAACACATATGCAAATTTGTGAATCAAATATAATCAAATAATTATCAATTAACATCTTCATATAAAAAAACACGTTTTATATGAATATTCACCCTTATGAAAAATAATAACGCATTAACTATATAATGCATTTTTTATATCAATAATCATGCATTACTCACTAACATATGTTTCGCTAATAAACATAATAATAAAGAGATATTCATACTAGATGTAATTAGATCACTAATCACGATTAGCAATGCATGATCCGATTATATATATATATATTATATATTCAATAAAATATATCGTGTCATATTCATCAAACAAATTAAGGAACATATTACCGAGATTATAAACATCATATCTCTGATACCAATGTTATATAAATATAGATTCGAGACGTACCCAAAAACTAGTAGCGAAAGTGGATAGGATCGTCGTTTATATCACCGGTCGAAGAAAAGCAATCAGAAATGGAAAGCTTTCGAGATTCGCAACCTAAGATTCCCTTATCTCGTTTGCCTCAAATATACACGAACATGACAAGATCATTACCTTGTCAATTTCTTTCTATACTATTTGTGTTAGATCATCTTTTTAGTATACATGTACTTCCTTTATATAGTGATTACATATAACCACTTAGAAAGTGAAAAGTCATCATTAATCCACATATTAATGGATGGTTAATTGTAATTAAACACTAGCATAAATGAGTACTTAATTCTAAATAAATACCGACAAAATGGTATTAAGTACTACGGAAGTTAGTGGGCGGAATGGATCCAAGTTCCAACATCTATGGTAAATTCGAGGATTTTTAACCTAGTGATAGCAACTAGCACCTAATTCTAGTAACTAATAACATACAATTCTAATTAAACAATTAAATAGTAAATCAGAGGGTTTTCGTTTTAACGCCCAAAATGTCAAATACAAGATTTTAATTTAAAATACTTTAAAACAAAAGCAAGAGAGTAATTCAAAGCAACAATTAGATTCAAACAAATATGTTTACTTAGACACTATTCACTTCAAATGTTGTGATTTTGGATAAAGATAGATAATTTCATATCATGCATGTGACCAGAAATCTACTAACACATTCGAGACGCAACTACAATCAATTAGCATTATAATGTGTCACTCAATCCTATACTAATAAATATACCATTCATACTAGCATTTGGTTTCTATCTTGGTTTCTGTTTGCTTAGTATCTAATTCTTATATGTGTGTATTCTTAGGTGGCTCATTGTCACCTTTGTTGTAATTATTTCGTGAGTAATAAAATTGTTGCCTTTCCAAAAAAAAAGACTATCAATACGCTTTTGATGTTATGCGAGGTGTATACGAAATAGTTATATTTTTACTACCAAATACTATTAAATACGATACAATTTTACACAAGTTATTTACTTATTTATAGAGTGGATATACCTAAACCTTGCTACAACACTATAGGCAGTGTACCTAATCGTAGAGTAGTGTAGTTTTTAGTACGTCTGGTTCGTTCCGCAGGGAGCTAGCCAAGTTTAACGCTATATTTTTTTAACTATATTTGTATATATATATATATATATATATATATATATATATATATATATATATATATATATATATATATATATATATATATATATATATATATATATATATATATATATATATAAGTAGTATTATTTATTATTATAAAAGGGGATTTTTACCGTTTAATGACCAGTTTGTCGATTTTAAGTTCTAATGCAAAATATTAAAAATAAATATAACTTAATTTAAAGCGTAAAGTAAATGACGATAAATAAAAATGCGATAAAATAAAAGTACGATAATTAAAAGTGCAATAATTTAAAGTACGATAAATAAAATGACGATAAATAAAAATGCGATGAGATATAAATTAAGAGAATTATGCTTATTTAAACTTCCGTAGTCATGATGTTTGACGTGTTGATTTTAATTTATTATTATGGGTTAATTGTCCTTTGTCCTGGATTATTCGATATGTCCATATGGTTTTGTCCATAATAGTCCATCAGTCATAATTATAAAGTGCGAAAGTCTTTGTCAAATTATCCTTATACTCGAAGTCAAATATTCCAACTAATTGGGGATTCGAACTGTAGCAAGGTCTTAATACTTTGTTTAATTAATACACTAGGTTATCGACTGCGTGTAGTCCAAGGTTTAATACTTTGTTAACAATTACACCAATTACCCTTGAATGTAATCCACCCCTATTTCAACGAGTCCATTGACTATTAATCCATCCCCGTGTTCGGTCAAATGAACAATTATTGGTATTTACACCAATTACCCTTGAATGTAATCCGCCCCTATTTCAACGAGTCCATTAACTATTAATCCATCCCCGTATTCGGTCAAATAAACAATTATTGGTATTTATAGATATCCCGCCCACCGTACCCGATTAAGCGTATGTGGTTATTTATATATACGTCAAATTGTAACCTTTATATTAAATTAACAAGATATCATTTAGTTAATTAAATATAAAGCCCATTAATAGCCCATAGTCCAATTTCCATAAGTGTCGTTCTTTTGTTCAAACCCCAATATGGTCCAAAGCCCAATTACCCAATCTTAATATTTAGCCCAACATCACGATTACTTCGATTTAAATAAGCATAATAATAACTTTAGCTACTAGACATTAATTTAAAAAGGTTGAACATAACTTACAATGAGTATTAATAGCGTAGCGTTACACGGACAGAGTTTCGACTTACAAACTTAAAACATTCGCCACTATAACCTTATTATTATTAAACTTTAAATTAAAATTAAAATTATAAAATATAAAAATATATATATATATATATATATATATATATATATATATATATATATATATATATATATCGTATATGATATGAGAAAGGAAAAGAAAAAGGTGTGTTTGATCGAGCAGAATTCGTTGCCTTTTATAGGCCCACTCGATCACTGTGTAACTCCGCAAGTGCGGAGGTTTTGTTCCTCACAGCTCCGCGAGTGCGGAGCTCTGGATTCCAGCTCATCTCTTGATTAAAAAGTAGGCTGCTTAAAAATCTAATATATAATAATATATATAATTAATTATATATTATATTATATTCTTGTTCATAGTTGACTTGTAATTTTTGGTCTGTTGCATCGCGCGCTGAAAGTTGGTTCATGTCTCGGTTTCGGATTTTCGAACGCCTTTTCGTATGATTTAATATCTTGTACTTTGCGTTTCACGACTTGTACTCTTGTCATTTTTAGACGTTTCTCATCAATAATTTGAACCACTTGGATTGTACTTTGTACTTTTTAGCTTTTTGGTCGTTTGCGTCTTCAAATCGTCGAATCTGTCTTTTGTCTTCACCTTTTATTATTTAAACGAATATCACTTGTAACTAGAACAATTGCAACTAAAAAACTAGATGTTCGTTTCTTGAAGGATAATGCTATGAAATATATGTTCATTTTTAGCATTATCAAATATTCCCACACTTGAGCGTTGCTTGTCCTCAAGCAATATAGAACTTTGAATAAAAACATACTAGAATCACTTCTTTATTCTTCACACTATGTATATCAGTGATTTTAATATGGTGGTATGAACAATGATAGTAACGATGTGGTTTACAGTCCCACATGACTATAAAAATTTAGATCCGTTAGGAAATTGGATCTTTATGAAAATATTTGAACTTTTGAAAATTCAATCTAGTTTTTACCCTAGATAAGTTTTCCGGAATAACCCTTCACCGGTGTTTGCAAAATGTTTTTGTGGGTTTTGTGGGTTTCAGATTTGAAAATTTTAGCTCAAAACTTATGGTTTTGTGTCACCCACTTTCTAACCTTGTATTAGGAAAGCAACACGTCCAGTATACTTGCTCCGTATATTACCTTTTGATAAACTACCGTCCAGTTGTAAAGGAAAGCATTGAACAAGCAACTGTTAAGGCAATGTCCCGTGACATGCTTTTGATTATGGTCTATATCGTGTCGGATGTAATTACTATCCTTGGTAGGAGCAATAGTAAAGATCACCCTATAGTTTTTTGGTCTGGCACAAGGTCCTGTCTTTGACCATGCTATGCAACCACCATTTTTACTGTTGACACCCGATTTGGTTCAGGTGACCTAATGAATTCCGGTGAATTCTTAGGATTTTACGTTCAATGGAAATGAACGCATTAAAAATGGGTTTTCAGAAAATAAATCGGTTTGTAATTTGATCAAAATATTTCTCGTTCAAGTTCAAGTTTAGATATCATCGAATTCCATGAGTTTGAATTCTCAATCTTTAAAGTCAATCTCAAGGATTGAGTAATATCACGCTTAAAAGCTGATTTTTGATCTTTTAAGGAGATTATCCTTTCTGGGGATCTGATTCATTAGTCTTATAAGCTAATTTGCACGGTGTCCCCCCATTGTACGAGACAGATCCTCTCATGGTTAGGATAAGTCTGACCACTTGGCGACCTTGTTTTATGCTGAGGTCCGTGGATTTCCAGCTGATTTTCGAGAAAATTTTTCAAGGTTTTTCGTAGACTCTACAACTGGTCTAGACGACAAGTTCCTGACCTAAATCAAGAAGCGCGTGTCTTTTTCTCGGAAGACTTTACTTCCTTTTAAATCAAGTGGCACATTTATTTCAATAATATTATAAGAAATCGGGTAAAACTGATAAAATTGTCCAAAACAAAAGTATTTTCAATTATTTGTACAAAAATATGTGATATATGTTCTAAATAACTTGGTAAATTTTTCCCACACTTGGCTTTTATTTTTCTTTCTTTGCCTTTTTATTCTCCTCTATTCCATTTTTTAATAAATTCAAGCGTTTTGGTTATTTCTTAATTTATGTCCTTTACGAGGTAACGACAATTTCGGTATTAACACCTAGTTTTATCGTTCATAAATATGTATAAACATGATTTTGAATTCATTTATTTGAAAAAAAAAAAATTAAAAATTTTACTAGAAGTGGGTAGTCAGTATATAAGACTAGAGCTGTTCTTTATTATCAGAGAGCACTAGATTCTAATACAACTACTGCGTTACTAGTATTTTTAATGGTAACTAAGTGTTTAAATTAAAATTTTAAAAATTCGAAAGAATTTAACCCCTTCCCACACTTAAGATCTTGCAATGCCCTCATTTGCAAGAAATCAATAGCAATTTAAATTATTGAGGGTGATTAGCGTAGAAAAATGATTAAATTTTACCAGAGTTTCCAAACATATTGTTTGTGTTGAATGATAAATGGTGCACATCATTTTTTTCATTCCGTCTGTTGTTACATCACACTTGTTTTTCGTTTTGTCGTCAAAATTAATAACTTTTGCTGAACTTAATGCCAGTCTTTGAAAGTGCGCTGTTTTACCCTGTTTTGTACATTAGATAAACTACAAACATAGATAATATTTTTATTATATTTTTTTTATAAAACCTTTATTTATTAAAACAATTTAAATGAATAATTTTTTTTAAAATTTTGTTTCCTTTTACTTTAGGTAGTTTCGGTATGTTTACCAAGTCCGTCCCTCGACAAAATTTAAAATTTATCGTTTTTAAAGCGATTGTTTTAAAAGTAAATATTTTTGGGTTTTTTAATTTTTTTTTGGTATACTTTAGATCAATAATATTAAAAATAATGATAATAAAATTTTTCGCCCCGCCATCGGGTAAAGCAATTTCGATTCCATGACCTAGTCTTCAACTTACAATGAATTTTAGAAATCATATTTTTAACATAATGAAATAAAGTACATTTTTGTTTTTAAATTCACACCAAACTTAAATTTAAAATGCATAAAATTAAAAATTCATATTAATATCATTAATATTTTTATACATTAATTTTACAAACTTATATTGAAAATATTAATTTTTAAAATATTTAAAAACTTAAATATATTGATTTAAAAAGATTTACAATATTAATTTACTATTTATATATAAATTTTAAAAACAAGGTAAAAATAAAATTAAAAATATTTTTGGTCTTTTATCCCACTTTAATCAATCAAATATTATCAGAAATATACGCCCCTCTTTTGGGTAAATTAATTTCGGCTATATTACCTAGTTTTACTCCTGACAAAATTTTGAAATATTTTGGATTGATTTATTAAAGATATTTATACCTTATAAATAAACGGTAAATTTCGCAGTGATGTAATAAATTTTTGTATGATATCAATAATTTCGATTTCGCATACCTAATTTTATTGAATATCAATTTAATACTTTATAGCGAACGATTCAACGTTTATTATCAAAAGGTTAAAAGCAATAAAATAAAATAAAAACTGTACATACTTACCTATGAGAAAGAATTCTCAGAGATCTGCTTTAGCCGACTCATAGGAGAGTCGTGTGATTTAGTTTTCCATAGCTACATAAGCGTAACTTCGATTCTTCAATAACTTTTCTTCTAAACATATGAACGGTCCTTCTCTGCATAGAGTAACAAATTCGGTATTTGAATATGTTTGATTGTTCGAACATTTACCTTTGTGTGACCATTTTCCGCATTTATGACATCTTTCAAGGTGTCGTGCTCTTCTTTTTGTTGCGGATTTTGATTTTCCTTTACCAAAATGTATCTTATGATGATTCTTCCTGAGTTCTTTCCTCACTTCGTCCATTTTGCCTCTTATGAATGATACCACTTTACTCGGGAGCGTGTCATTATTACGTTGAGTAATCAAAGCGTGTAGCAGTAGACCATGGATCAAATTAAAGGAATTCTTCATCTCGTAAAACCTAAAAAAAAAAAAAAAAATTCAGAATGGGGGGAGAAGACTAGTTCTTTAGGGTCTGCTAGGGAAAGACCATTCGGATTCCATTCTCGAGAACTACACGAAAACAGAAAATCTAACTCTAACAGAAATATATATTATTCTTAAAAAGACTTGATTCTCCCCACACTTAGTTAGTTGTGGTGTCAAAATTGTGATTAACTTCGTTTTCAATTGGACTATCAACAACTTGTATATCTCTGACTTTTGCTTCAAGCCAATTGTTGATTTCCTCTGTAACTTTCACAAATTCAACTAACATTGCCTTTTCTTTAGGCAACAAATTGGATACTAATCGGTTACATAACTTAAAGTTCCCCTTAATCCTAGCATCTTGAATCCGTTTATAAAGTTTCTTCGTTGAACTATTGAAAACGGGTTCATCTAATTTCGTATCAATAACGGGGTTCTTTGTTATCGGTTCATCATTAGGTGTTTCTTCATCTTCCCCACACATAGGCATTTTTATGGGTTCAACAGTTTTGGTTGGTGGAGATCTAAACTTTCGGTTCACAAAGGTAACCGATTTGTCACCATCCCTAAGTATCATTCTACCTTCTCTTACATCAATGAACGCTTCGGTGGTTGCTAAAAATGGGCGACCTAAAATTAGAGGAATATCAAGGTCTTCCTCCATATTAATAACTATGAAGTTTGCAACAAAGGTCAAACTTCCCACTTTAATAAGTAAATTATTGGCTATTCCAACCGGGTGTTTAATGGTTTGATCAAATAATTGAACACCTATTCTGGTTGGTCTTAATTTACCCACACCTAATCTTTTGTATAAGGAAAGAGGCATAACGTTTGCACTTGCTCCTAAATCTGCGAGTCCATTATACATAGCATCATCATTAAGCAAGCAAGAAATGATAAATTCACCAAGGTCTACTACTTTAGTAAGTAGAGTTGGTTTGTTAACCTTTTCCAAGTGGTATTTTCTTGGTTCTTTCACTTCTACTTGAATTTCTTGTTCACATGTTTCTTCGTTTCTTGGAATGGGAGGTTTGTATAGGAATTCTTCTTCATCACTCCAATTTGAAGCTTCCCCGTCTTCTAATTTTGGTTTTTCATATGTTGTTGATAACATATTTATGTTTTCATTCTGAGGGTTTTCTTGAGTGGTGAAATTATGATTGACTTCATTGTCAACTTCCATTGGACCATGTATGTAATGTTTAACTCTGTGACCATTAACTTTAAATTCAATCCTATTTAAATTTATTAACTCAATTGTTCCGTATGGGAAAACTCTTTTGACTATGAATGGTCTAGACCATCTTGATTTCAATTTTTCAGGAAATAGCTTGAATCGTGAATTGAAAAGAAGGACTCTGTCTCCTTCCTTAAATTCTTTTGAACTTCTGATTCTTTTATCATGCCATTTCTTCGTTCTTTCTTTATAGATTAACGAATTTTCATATGCTTCATGTCTTAATTCTTCTAATTCGTTTAATTGACTTAACCGTAGATGTCCGACTTCATGTAAATCAAGATTACATGTCTTCAAAGCCCAAAATACTTTGTGCTCAATTTCTACTGGAAGGTGACATGTTTTTCCGTAAACGAGTTTAAAAGGTGTGGTTCCAATTGGAGTTTTGTAGGCTGTTCTAAAAGCCCAGAGTGCATCCTCCAATTTCATGGACCATTCCTTCGGATTTGATCCTACGGTTTTCTCTAGAATACGTTTTAAAGCTCGGTTGGTATTTTCAACTTGTCCACTTGTTTGTGGATGATAAGCGGTTGAGATTTTATGAGTTACTCCATATCTTTTGAGAACTTTCTCAAGTTGATTATTACAAAAATGAGTACCCCGATCACTTATTAAAGCTTTTGGTGTTCCAAACCTTGCAAAAAGACGTTTTAAGAAGTTGACTACAACTCGTGCATCATTAGTTGGGAGAGCTTGTGCTTCCGCCCATTCAGATACATAATCAATGGCAACGAGAATGTAAAGATTATTATGAGATTTTGGAAATGGACCCATGAAATCAATACCCCAAACGTCAAATACTTCACATACTTGAATGACATTTTGTGGCATTTCATCACGTTGACTTATTTTTCCAGCCCTTTGACATGCATCACATGATTTACAAAGAAGGTGTGCGTCTTTGAAAAATGTAGGCCAATAGATTCCAGCGTCGTAAACTTTTTTTGCTGTAAGTTGAGGCCCATAATGCCCTCCTTTTGGTCCTGTGTGACAATGGTTTAAGATTTGACTAGCTTCATCCCCGAATACACATCGGCGGATTATTCCATCGGGACAACTTTTAAACAAATGTGGATCTTCCCAAAAATAGGGTTTTATATCACTAAACAATTTCTTTCGTTTTTGGTACGACAACTCTTTTTCAAGGAATCCACATACTGAGTAGTTTGCATAGTCTGCAAACTATGGAATTTCATTATAATCGATCTTCTAAAGATATTCATCAAGAAAGTTATCTTGTATGGCTGATTCATTTAGAACTTCTAATTCAGGATTTTCAAGACGAGAAAGATGATCAGCGGCGAGATTTTCTGCTCCCTTATTGTCTCGGATTTCAATATCGAACTCTTGTAAGAGTAAGATCCAACGGATTAATCGTGGTTTAGCATCTTGTTTTGAAAATAAGTATCTAAGAGCAGAATGGTCGGTATAGACCACCGTTTTTGCTAAAACGAGATATGAACGAAATTTTTCAAAAGTAAAGACAATAGCAAGGAGTTATTTTTCAGTAGTTATGTAATTCGTTTATGCTCCTTGTAATGTCTTACTAGCGTAATAGATAGGTTGAAATCGTTTTTCAATCCTTTTTCCTAAAACGGCTCCCATTGCAAAATCACTTGCATCACACATGAGTTCAAATGGTAGATTCCAATTTGGAGTTATCATGATCGGCGCATTAGTGAGTTTTTCTTTAAGAATATTAAAAGATTTGATGCATTCATCTGAAAAGATGAATGGAGCATCTTTTTCAAGGAGTTTATTCATAGGAGTGGCAATTTTAGAAAAATCTTTTATGAAACGTCGGTAAAAACCAGCATGCCCTAGAAAACTCCTAACTCCTCTAACATTGGTGAGATGTGGAAGTTTAACAATTACATCTACTTTAACTCTATCCACTTCAATTCCTTCCTTTGAAATTTTATGACCGAGAACGATGCCTTCTCTAACCATGAAATGGCATTTCTCCCAATTAAGAACTAGATTTGATTGTTTGCATCTAATAAGCATTCGTTCAAGATTAACTAGACATGATTCAAAAGTATCACCGAAGACTGAAAAGTCATCCATGAAAACTTCCATGCATTCTTCTATCATGTCGTGAAAAATCGCCATCATACACCTTTGAAAGGTTGCAGGGGCGTTGCAAAGTCCAAATGGCATGCGTTTGTAAGCAAAAGTACCATAAGGGCACGTGAAGGTGGTTTTCTCTTGGTCCTCGAGTGCTATTGGAATTTGAAAATATCCGGAGAAACTGTCAAGAAAACAATAGTAACTGTTTCCGGCTAACCTTTCCAATATTTGATCAATGAAAGGTAAGGGAAAGTGATCTTTTCTGGTGGCGTCATTTAATTTTCTATAATCAATACAAACTCGCCATCCTGTTACAGTCCTTGTGGGAATAAGCTAATCTTTTTCATTTTTTATGACAGTCATGCCACCCTTCTTAGGTACACATTGAACTGGGCTTACCCATGGACTATCAGAGATTGGATAAATTAAACCTGCATCTAGCAGTTTAATAATCTCTTTCTTAACAACATCTTGCATATTAGGATTTAGTCTTCGTTGACGTTGCACATAGGTTTTATGGCCTTCTTCCATAAGGATTTTATGTGTGCAATACGAAGGACTTATGCCTTTAATGTCATGAATCTTCCATGCAATAGCTGATTTATGAGCTTTTAGCACAGAAATGAGTTGAGATTTTTCATTTTTCGTAAGAGAAGATGATATTATTACAGATAATTCAGATTCACCATGTAAATAAGCGTATTCCAAATGGTTTGGAACTGGCTTTAACTCTAATGTCGGTGGTTCTTCTATCGATGATTTGTATCTATATCTGTCTTCCTCTTTTAACATTTGAAGTTCTTCTGTTGTTAGTTCGTATTCATTAGCCATAAGTGTAGCTAACATTTCAGCTTCATCAATTGGTTCAGTTCCTTCTCCTAAAGAACATTCTCCTGTTCCTTGTAATTCTGGAAATTCTTCTAACAATTCTGCATGTGAATCTATAGTTTGAATATAATAACATGTATCATCTGCAGATTGCGGTTGTTGCATGGCTCTATCAACAGAAAAGGTAACACTCTCGTCCTCTATACTTAGGGTCAATTTCTTACCGAACACTTTTATTATTGCTTTAGCCGTGTTTAAGAATGGTCTTCCTAATATGAGAGGAACTCGAGAATCTTCTTCGATGTCCAGAATAACAAAATCTACTGGAAATACTAAAGTACCAACTTTAACTAGCATGTTCTCCATTATCCCTCTAGGATATTTTACTGATCGATCGGCTAGTTGTATGCTTATTCGTGTTTGTTTTAATTCTCCGAGGTCTAGTTTAGTGTATAATGAATATGGCATTAAATTTATACAAGCACCTAAATCTGCCAATGCTTCTATTGAACTAAGACTTCCCATAAAATATGGAATTGTAAAACTTCCTGGATCTGAAAGTTTTTCTGGTATCTTATTCAACAGCACTGCAGAACAATTAGCATTCATAGTAACAGCCGAGAGTTCTTCCATTTTCTTTCTATTTGTGATTAGATCTTTCAGGAATTTAGCATATCTTGGCATTCCTGAAATCACATCAATGAAAGGAAGATTAACATTTATTTGTTTAATCATATCCAAGAATTTGGATTGCTCGGCTTCAAGTCTTTCTTTTCTCATTTTACTCAGGTAAGGAAGTGGTGGTTGGTATGGTTTAACATAAGGCTTTGCCTTAACTGTATTATCTTCATTAACCTTTTCAACTACCGGTTCTGTTTCCTTTTCTTAATCAGATTGTGGTTCTTGTGTAGTAGGAATAGAGTCCTCAGAATTTACAGGTATTTCAGGTGGTTTAAGTGTAAAACCACTTCTTGTGGTAATGGCTTTAGCTTTTTCATTTCGGGGGTTAGCATTTGTATCGCTAGATAGACTCCCCAGTTTTCTTTCACCTATCAACCTTGCTAGGTTACTTACTTCTTGTTCCAAATTTTGAATTGAAGCTTGTTGATTTCTAAATGCTTGAGCATTTTGTTCATTGGTTTGTTTCTGAGATGTGAAAAATTGCGTTTGAGATTCAACTAGCTTCGACATCATGTCTTCTAAATTTGGCTTTTTATCATCGGTTTGTGGTGGTTTAATTGGAAAAATAGGACTTTGCTGGTTGTAAGTATTGTTGGATACTTGTTGATTGTTAGGACCTTGTTGGTTGTTGTATGGAACATTTCGGTTATAATTCTGATTTTGATTGTAGTTTGGTCTTGACGGTTGATAATTATTCTGATAATTATTTCCAGGCCTTTGGTTTATATATGAAACATTCTCTCTTTGTTCCATTATTTGTTCAATACTAAGACAATCTTTTGTCAAATGTGGTCCTCCACACTGCTCACAACTAATTCGTATTGCGTGAATATCTTTAGTCATCTTTTCCATTCGTCTTTCGAAAGCATCTAACTTTGCGGAAATGGAATCAAAGTCATGGCTAGAATCGGCTCTAGCCGCTTTAGATGATCTAACGATGTCTTTTTCTTGATGCCACTCATGTGAGTGGGAAGCAGTGTTATTAATAATTTTGTAAGCTTCAGTTGCGGTTTTCTTCATAATGGAACCACCAGCTGCTATGTCGATGTCTTTTTGTGTAGTAATATCGCATCCTTGATAGAATATTTGTACTATTTGATAAGTGTCTAAACCATGTTGAGGACATCCTCTCAATAACTTTTTGAATCTTGTCCACGCCTCATATAGAGTTTCATTAGGCTTTTGCGTGAACGTAACAATTTCTCCTTGAAGTATCACGGCTTTAGATGCCGGAAAGAATTGTTTAAAAAATTTTCAACTAAGACATCCCATGTATCAATCGCCCCTTCAGGTAACGATTCTAACCAATCTTTGGCTTCTTCCTTTAAAGTCCAAGGAAATAACATGAGATATATCTGTTCATCCTCAACTTCTCTGATCTTAAATAGAGTACAAATCCTATTAAAGGTTCGAAGATGTTCATTTGGATCTTCCTTCGGCGCACCACTAAATTGGCATTGATTAGTTACCATGTGTAGGATTTGTCCTTTGATTTCATAATCTGGCGCATTAATATCTGGTTGAGTAATTGCGTGACCTTGGCCAGTACGTTTAGCCCTCATTCGGTGTTCCATACTTAGAGGTTCCAGATTTTCCATGATTGAATTTGTTGAATCTGAATCACTAGAGGATTCCGACTTAATGGTTTCTTCCTCGACAATCTCTGGATGAATGATTTGTGGTTCAGGAGGAATGATTAGTGGTTCAGGATCTCTGAATTGTCCCTGAATATCCTCCGGATTCTCAATTGTGAGGTCGGGTTCAAAAAATGGATTATCGGAAATTTGAATCGGAGTACTTGGTTGACTAGATGACGATTCTAAAGAAAAATCAACGGCGACAATATTGGCTAGATGTCTTGATTGAGTTACAGGTGGTGAATGTATGAAAGGTAGTGAACGTTTTGCTCGGTGCATTCACTGAATATCCTATTAGTTATAAAGATAAAAATTATATAAGTTATCAAATTAATAGACTTTTCTGATTTTGCCCACGTTTCGAATAGCCAATAGATGCAGCATGTAGCCAGGACTCTTTAAATCAGAAGCTCACAACTCGCCACTAACAAATTCAACTATTACTACGAACCAGAAAATTTTGGATGTCTATCAATTTAACCGCTTAAAATAATTTTTTGTCGAAATTTAAAGAAAATAAAAAAAATTCTATGTCCTAAAAACTGGAGCGTCAAGAAATAAGAAAGAAAAAGTGCGCGAAAAATAAAGATAACACGTCGAAACTTAAAAAGTACTAAAATTTATAAACAGCGTCGCAAAATTCTAAAGCACCTAAATCTTAGTCTTAAAGAAAAAGTACTTAAAAGATTTTACGACAAAGCCTAAAAATCTAGAAATAAAAATAACTACGGCAAAAACTAATCTTAAAACTAATTACGAATGATAAATTATACAATATAAGAATAAACAATTAAAAAGATACAAAATTTAAAAATAAAACTAAAGTTATAGTAAAAAATACAATTTTTATAAAAATATTATTTTTATATTATTATTTTATAAAAGTATTAATTTTAAATTAATAATAATAAAAACACTTAATATTACAAATTTAATTAAAACTAAAACTAATTAATATTTAACTAAACCCTAATTAGGTTTAATAATAATAATAATAATAATTAATAATTAACCCTAATTTCGTAATTAATGCACGTACCAGGTTTGACCTGTCAGACTGCTCTGCGAGTGCGGATATTTGCTACCCAATAACTCCGCGAGTGCGGAGGATGCAGGCTCAGATGAGGTGCAGGCTTAAATTACGCAAGTTCAGTTTTAATATATATATATATATTTTTTTACTTTTTTACTTTTAATTTATATTTTCTATTTTTAGTTTTTATAAAATATAACTTAAATAAAACTTATATTTTAACAATTACTTATTAGATTTTTATAATTCTAAAAAAAATAAACTTTTTAATTAAAACACCTAAATAGATATATATTTTTTTATATTTTTGTATTTTTATGTTTAAAACTTCTTATATTTTTACAAAAATAGATTAAAAACTAAATATATTTTTTTATAGCGTTTCGCTTTCGGCGTTGTTTCGTTCCTCGGCAGCGGCGCCAAAAATACTTGATGTTATGCGAGGTGTATACGAAATAGTTATATTTTTACTACCAAATACTATTAAATACGATACAATTTTACACAAGTTATTTATTTATTTATAGAGTGGATATACCTAAACCTTGCTACAACACTATAGGCAGTGTACCTAATCGTAGAGTAGTGTAGTTTTTAGTAAGTCTGGTTCGTTCCGCAGGGAGGTAGCCAAGTTTAACGCTATATTTTTTTTAACTATATTTGTATATATATATATATATATATATATATATATATATATATATATATATATATATATATATAAGTAGTAGTATTTATTATTATAAAAGGGGATTTTTACCGTTTAATGACCGGTTTGTCGATTTTAAGTTCTAATGCAAAATATTAAAAATAAATATAACTTAATTTAAAGCGTAAAGTAAATGACGATAAATAAAAATGCGATAAAATAAAAGTACGATAATTAAAAGTGCAATAATTTAAAGTACGATAAATAAAATGACGATAAATAAAAATGCGATGAGATATAAATTAAGAGAATTATGCTTATTTAAACTTCCGTAATCATGATGTTTGACGTGTTGATTTTAATTTATTACCATGGGTTAATTGTCCTTTGTCCTGGATTATTCGATATGTCCATATGGTTTTGTCCATAATAGTCCATCAGTCATAATTATAAAGTGCGAAAGTCTTCGTCAAATTATCCTTATACCCGAAGTCAAATATTCCAACTAATTGGGGATTCGAACCGTAACAAGGTCTTAATACTTTGTTTAATGAATACACTAGGTTATCGACTGCGTGTAGTCCAAGGTTTTAATACTTTGTTAACAATTACACCAATTACCCTTGAATGTAATTCACCCCTGTTTCAACGAGTCCATTGACTATTAATCCATCCCCGTGTTCGGTCAAATGAACAATTATTGGTATTTATAGATATCCCGCCCACCGTACCCGATTAAGCGTATGTGGTTATTTATATATACGTCAAATTTTAACCTTTATATTAAATTAACAAGATATCATTTAGTTAATTAAATATAAAGCCCATTAATAGCCCATAGTCCAATTTCTACAAGTGTCGTTCTTTTGTTCAAACCCCAATTATGGTCCAAAGCCCAATTACCCAATCTTAATATTTAGCCCAACATCACGATTACTTCGATTTAAATAAGCATAATAATAACTTTAGCTACTAGACATTAATTTAAAAAGGTTGAACATAACTTACAATGAGTATTAATAGCGTAGCGTTACACGGACAGAGTTTCGACTTACAAACTTAAAACATTCGCCACTATAACCTTATTATTATTAAACTTTAAATTAAAATTAAAATTATAAAATATAAATATATATATATATATCGTATATGATATGAGAAAGGAAAAGAAAAAGGTGTGTTTGATCGAGCAGAATTCGTTGCCTTTTATAGGTCCACTCGATCACTGTGTAATTCCGCGAGTGCGGAGGTTTTGTTCCTCACAGCTCCGCGAGTGCGGAGCTCTGGATTCCAGCTCATCTCTTGATTAAAACGTAGGCTGCTTAAAGATATAATATATAATAATATATATAATTAATTATATATTATATTATATTCTTGTTCATAGTTGACTTGTAATTTTTGGTCCGTTGCGTCGCGCGCTGAAAGTTGGTTCATGTCTCGGTTCCGGATTTTCGAACGCCTTTTCGTACGATTTAATATCTTGTACTTTGCGTTTCACGGCTTGTACTCTTGTATTTTTAGACGTTTCTCATTAATAATTTGAACCACTTGGATTGTACTTTGTACTTTTTAGCTTTTTGGTCGTTTGCGTCTTCAAATCGTCGAATCTGTCTTTTGTCTTCACCTTTTATTATTTAAACGAATATCACTTGTAACTAGAACAATTGCAACTAAAAGCTTGTCTTTCTTGAAGGATAATGCTATGAAATATATGTTCGTTTTTAGCATTATCAGCTTTAAACTACTTTTCATCTAAATTATTAAACTAGAACATGGCGATGTACGGTCACAGTCATCAATAATTGCGCTAACTGGTCGTCGTAATAATTCACATATGCTAGTTTCTTTAATCATTCAATCTATAATATTTGTTAGATGGTATGCATAACTTTATAGAAGTTAGTTATGAATTAATAAAGGGAGATTGGGAAAAATGCCCTCATTTTCGAAAATCTATAACAATATGCCCTTAAAAAATCAAAATTCTAAAAAATACCCCT